>NC_053168.1:69309032-69609032 GCF_016835505.1 Polypterus senegalus | reverse complement strand
GAACTAGATTTGACTGAATTATAATGGTGTGGTTGTCCTTAAAGTGTCCCTGAGGGCTAGAGAAACATCTGCCAACTATACTGGACTGACTGTGGCAAAAAAGGTGACCTGAGCTGTGTGGCAGCAGTGCCAACCTCTTTTTTGTCTCAGTGATATCAAAAAAGAAAGTGTGTAGTCAGAGACCTGCAATCATAGACTTCATCAAAACAAAGTGGTAATGCCAAAAATGTAGTCAAAAGTCAGAAAATATATGTAGGATTTTTAAAAGCAGATAATTCAAAGTGGTGTGTCATGATTGAAGCTGCTGGCTCGTTCTGTTTTTTGAAGTCATGCTGAAGGCTGTCTAAACTGATGCTTTGCACTTTTTATTCTATCAAAAAAAAAAATAGAAAGGCCTTGTAAAGAGTAATAACTCTCATTATTATTTCATGGAGTCTTCTCTGTTTGGGGCATCAGGCTCCTTCAAGATGTGTTTTATTTTCACTCTCGCCATGCCACATGGCTAATTCTTATGCATGGATAGGGCATGCTCTTCCTTCTCTTATATTGACATGGAACTCGAAAATTAACCTGCACATTTGGCTACAAGAACAGAGTCTGTAATGCAAATGATTATTGATATATTATTAATGTAAAAAGACATTTCATTGCTTAATACAATTTAACACAGTATGTGCAGGTATTTTGAAAACTCCCACTTTCATATGGTTCACAAACACTAAAGAGTTTAACTGA
Source organism: Polypterus senegalus (assembly GCF_016835505.1). NCBI lineage: Eukaryota > Metazoa > Chordata > Cladistia > Polypteriformes > Polypteridae > Polypterus > Polypterus senegalus. The sequence continues at coordinate 69,608,297 of NC_053168.1, read as the reverse complement.
GCATTAGCAGATGCCGTATACAGTGACTGTCTACTTCTTTCATGATTCCTTTAGGTAAAAGCAGGTATGACCTAGTTGACTTGTAAAAATCAATATACTATAATAGTTTTCTTTTAAGGATTACTAGATTGCTAGATTGCAGAGGTATCTTCCCTTCTAAAGAAAAGACATCGATGAAAGTACAAAATAACAAAAAGGGTAAAGCGTGTATATAAAATAGAACCAAGAAAGAGTCCCTGTTACTATATAATTATATTCTGCAGTACATCTGGAAAAGCAGCCTTTCATGCTTTGAAAAACTGTCACAATGCTTTCATTTGGTAATATACAATTGCAAACAACATGACTTTTTCTATAAATTTCAGGTGAGGCAGCAACATACTTATTGCAGCTGTTGGAAATGCCACAGTTATAAGCTGCTTGTTAGAAACTAATGGAAATCCTCACAAGCTTTAAGATAAATCATTCACACCTGGTCCCAGCTTCATTCTTATGCTGCGATAAAACAGATCGCTCACACCTGCTCATGGGGACATTTCTGTGCTGTTCAGCAGATGACAGGTTCAAGAGGAGTAAGAGTGAGGTTGAGCAGTTAACATTTTAGCCAAATATAAATGAGAAGCAACATCAATTCAGTTTAATGATAGAACAGATCTTGTAATCAAACACTAAAACCCTGAAATATGAGAAGCCACTTACTAGAAATGTACAAATGTATCTACATGATTTTATGATGAAATGCTTTTATCATGAATGGTATGATGCCAAAAATGCTTCACAGCCTTATCATTTTCAGATTATACATAAAACTATACAGTGATGTCAAAACAATTTTATCACCTTACTAGTGCAGCAGAGATAAGCCTCACAGCTAAATCAAGCTGCCATTTTTTATCAATAATCGCATTTTTCCTTAGTTTGTGCATCCAGTGTAGTCCTGATGAGCTTAATATATGTAACCTCAGCCATAAAACTTGACCCTTCTCATACTATTTCCTTTGAATCATGAGAATGGCAAACATATACAAGAAAGTGAAATGGACCGTGGAAATTGAGCACAGAATTGCAGTGTATCTGAGTGACTGAGGTAAATGCTTCCAGCTGGAAGATTGTTTGCTTAAAGATGTAAGTGTGTAATTGAAATGTCAGCCTGAATTCAAATGACTCAGTGGTTGTATTAATAAGAGTGAAATTTGATTTTACTCATCAGTTGAACTCCTGCAATGCCACACAGAATTAGTCAGCTCCTAAATGTCAGGAGGTTGTGCGGTGTTTACTGTACCATGCCATCTCTCTGTTCTCCAGTGGTCAAACTTAAAAAAATGTTTTGACATTTTAAACTCTTTTTTTCAAATAATAAATACTTCACTAAATGCATTTCTATTATGTAAGATCTAGATAGATACTGTAGATACTTTATTAATCCCAAGGAGAAATTCACATACTCCAGCAGCAGCATACTGATAAAGAACAATATTAAATTAAAGAGTGATAAAAATGCAGGTAAAAACAGACAATAACTTTGTATAATGTTAACGTTTACACGACCCCCAAAGGGTGAAACTGAAGAGTCGCATAGTGTCTCCTTAGTCTGTCGGTGGAGTAGGACAGTGACAACAGTCTGTCGCTGAAGCTGCTCTTCTGTCTGGAGATGATACTGTTCAGTGGATGCAGTGGATTCTCCATGATGGACAGGAGCCTACTCAGTGTCCGTCACTCTGCCTAAGATGTGAAACTGTCCAGCTCCATGCCTACAATAGAGCCTGTCTTCCTCACCAGTTTGTCCAGGCGTGAGGCGTCCCTCTTCTTTATGCTGCCTCCCCAGCTCACCACCGCGTAGAAGAGGGCGCTCGCCACAACCGTCTGATGTTGAAGGATGCCAGTCTTCTAAGGAAGTATAGTCGGCTCTGTCCTGTCTTGCACAGAGAATCAGTATTGGCTGTCCAGTCCAATTTATCATCCAGCTGCACCCCCAGGTATTTATAGGTCTGCACCCTCTGTACACAATCACCTTTGATGATCATGGGATCCATGAGGGGCCTGGGCCTCCTAAAATCCACCACCAGCTCATTGATTTTGCTGGCGTTCAGGTGTAAGTGGTTTGAGTTGCACCATTTAACAAAATCCTTGATTAGGTTCCTATACTCCTCCTCCTGCCCACTCCTGATGCAGCCTACGATAGCAGTGTCATCAGCGAACTTTTGCACGTGGCAGGACTCCGAGTTGTATTGGAAGTCTGATGTATATAGGCTGAACAGGACCGGAGAAAGTACAGTCCCCTGTGGTGCACCTGTGTTGCTGACCACATTGTCACACCTGCAGCCCCCGAGACACACATACTGAGGTCTGTCTGTAAGATAGTCCACCCATCTCAGTCAGCTTGTCCCTAAGGAGCAGAGGTTGGATGGTGTTGAAGGCGCTAGAGAAGTCCAGAAACATAATTCTTACAGCACCATTGCCTCTGTCCAAGTAGGAGAGGGATCGGTGTAGCATATAGATGACGGCATCCTCTGCTCCCACCTTCTCCTGGTATGCGAACTGCAGAGGGTTGAGGGCGTGGTGGACCTGCGGCCTCAGGTGGTGAAGTTTCATCCAGTTCAGGGTCACAGAGAGCTATTGTTTATTCTGTCAACATTGGGCTAAAAGTAGAAATCAGCCCTAAATAGGGCATCAGTCCAGCACAGGATATAATCACTCAAATCGCACTCTAAAAGCCATCAATTTGCTTCAGTGGATCAGGATCTATCAGTACCTTTGCCCACAGATAAAAGCAGTGCTTGAGCACTCAGTGTTTCTGTCAGATGTGAAATGACTTAACAGGTGTGCTGTTCCTAGAAAGTCTCAAACTCACCCTCACTCAGAGTAAGTCAATTTATAGTTGCCAATTAATCTGTGTGCAGAATTTTATTTATATTTGTATAATGAAACACTACGGTCTGTGTGTCCAGTCCCCCAGAGCAATCTGATTGGTAAGTTTGGCTTTGGTGATGCAACAAAAGAAGTACAAGTGTGAGACACACAAAGAGGAGTAAAGGCGCACACTGAGAGAGTCCCCTTCCAAGACAAAAAGAATGAAACCAAACAAAAGGCGAGAAAGACACCTTGAAAATGAATGACAGAGTCTGAGAAACAGGCTTTACAGCAGAGGTGCCCAACTCCGTTCCTGGTGGGCCGCAGTGGCTGCAGGTTTTCATTATAACCCTTTTCCTAATCATTGTGCAGTTTTCACTGCCAATTAACTCCTTTTCCCTTCATTTTAATAGCCCTGTTTTTAAGGATTCAGTCCTATGAATTGGTTTGTTTCTACATAAAATGGCAGCCAAACAGAAATGAGATGCGAAATGAACCAACAGATGACCAGCTAAATTGGAATGTCAAACCCCAGCCAATTTCACTCCAACCAGTTTCTTAATGAGAAGCCAATTCTTGCTGTTAATTAAAGCTGTTATTGAATATCATGACTTGTTGTTGCTCTCATTCTGCCACAGCAGACTGGTGATTTTGTGTTTTTTCTAAGACCACCATCAAGAAGTTTTTGTGACCTAAGCAGACCAACATGACCAAGACCTTCACCTTTCTTTATTTTCAGGTTAGCGGGTCATTTGGGGGCTTGTTTTATGTCTCATTATTGTTTGGCTGCTCATTAAGGAAAATGAAACAACTAAGGGGTCTGAGTCACGTTAATTAAAACAAAGGCAAGACAAGTTAATCAGAAGCAAAAACGGCCCACTAATTAAGAAAATTGTTAGAATGAAAACCTGCAGCCACTGCGGCCCACCAGGACACCCCTGCTTTACAGGAACACGCTCGAAGTTCACACACACATGTGAATACAGAGGAAAGGCGCCGAAGATACACGTAGGGCAAGAGATAGCAAATACGTTTAAATTATTCTGTTACCTGTCTTCGACAGGTACCGTGGCTAGTATTCATATAAAAGCTGAAAAACTTGAAGCATCTGCTAATATAGTAATTTAATATCTGACAGTTGCAAATGGTTGAAAGAAATGTAGCCATCAAAGATGATAGCATCTGTGTAGCCTCGGATTTACGTTTCTCTTTCTCCTCAAGAAAACCTTCAAAATTTTTATGTTGGGTAAAGTCCATGGGCAATATCATTTATTTTTATTAAAACGACAACAGAATTTGTTTCTATAGCATATTTTCATACAAAGTATGTAGTGCTGTACAACATGTCAAAGAAGCAGTTACATGCAAAAGAAAAAAACATAACATTTAGATAAGAATAATTATGAATAAATAGTATATAACAGATAAACAATGCACACTTACATAAGAAAGATCTATATTTAGGACAAACAGTCCTTAAAATATAATTTTTTTTCCATAAAGTTTCTAGTTGATTGTCCAATAAGGTCAGTTGGCCATGATGAAGAGAAAAAATAATAGAAAAAAAAACCATCTGGTTATTCTGGAGGAAAAAGCAAAATCTACTGCCGCTTCCGGGCAAAAATATTGTCCAGACACCACTAACATAAACATTCCTAAATTGTTTGTTGTTGCATTTTTTTAGGCTTCGTTTTAGAGCAGGCATGTCAAACACGCGGCCCGCATGACAGATCCTAGTTAGCACTGAACTTGTACAAAATGATTACTGCTGTTTGTGATTGAATCATTTTGCATCTTTGGCGTTACTTATTGACTTTTCTTACTTCTGCCTTCTGACACAAGCGCGTTTTCCAATAGCATTATGGTACCGGAAACTTCCACAACGTCACAACTAAAGTGCTAGGCTGCAGCAGCGGGCAGCAGGGGTGGCTTTAGGCTTGTGCAAACTGTATTCATATAAATGAACAGGGCACAGGGCCGCCACGCCAATATATATTGAATATATAAAACAGAAAGAGAAAATAACGACACAGCTGATGGCAATGTGGCCGAAAAACATTGTGCTTCTTGTTAATTAGTACGCTGTATTTACTAATGTTGCTAGTTTCGGAGCAGTAAGCTATATGTAGTATTATAACGTTCTGCCGTAATGATGATATCATGGGCCGCCACTTTGTTTTCAAGTTACAGACACGCGCATATAGAAGCGTGTCATGAGCACGAGGCGGCTATGCAGTGTCTGCAACAGACGTGGCCACCATCTGTGCATAAGATACCATATTGACATTGGCGGGCATAGGGGCCACCGATTCTTTCTCTGCCCAGGGCCGCCACGAGCCTAGAGCCGCCCCTGCTAGGCTACACTGCTGTCTGGGCTGCTGAGACTGGCCACTGGGCAGAACTGACCATCACGAGTAGTAATAGCCCGCATATTTTCACATTCTTTTGCTCTAGTTTTATTGTGCTAGAATTGTAATGAACAGTTAGTGCAGACTACAGCTGAAGATATGAAGTGGACGCAAGAAGTTGGTGATTTGTTTATTAACATATTTTTTGATTTTTTGTTTGTAAAATTAGTGTAGGTCAGGTGGCTTTTTGCATATTGGCTTATTTTACAATATAAACTTTGAAGTAAACTTAATAAGGTAAAATTTGATTTTTGGAGGATTTGTTTTCCAACTTGAATTACTGAACAATGAATTCAGTGAGCGTTTTCGTGATTTCAGTTCACACGAACAGGACTTTGTGCTGTTCTCTTACAACGTTAAGAATGCGCCGGAAATATCCAAATGGGATTGATTGAACTGCAGTCAGATTCTATTCTGAAGGCAAAATACAATGAAGTTGGTGTGCTAGGCTTGTATGCTTACCTGCCACCCTCGTATGTGCAGATCCATAAGTTGGAATCGACAGTACTGTCTATGTTCGGAAGCTCTTATTTCTAGCTCAATTGTTTTCGTTAATGAAAGCTACCAAAACCCCACATCACTGAAGACTTACTGTCAAGCACCTTTCATCCCTCATAAAAGGTGCAGCTGCACAAGATTTCAAGCCTGATATTGGTTACTAACAAGAGATGCCAAGTGTCGGGACAAAAGAAATAGATCTCACACTGTAAGACTCCTATATAAGCAATGAATATAATATAATGAATATAATATAATATAATAATATAAGGACCTAGCTAAGAGGCTAAGACTCTAATTGTACGCTGTTGTACGGAGATTGTATGGAAATAAATTGCTTTTATTTAAACTTTAAGTGTTATATTTTTTAAAGTTTTCAGTATTGGAAAGACTTTATATAATAGTATTTGTTACAGTGCGGCCCTGATGCACGTCTGGCAGTTGAGGCGGCCCACCAATGGTGTGAGTTTGACATGCCTGAAATAGAGTGTGTGTGTGTTTAGTTTTTTTTAATAAAAATATAACTGGAACTTTAATACTTTTTTTTGAGAAATTGTTTAGGTACAAGAGACTAAAAGTTTCCAAAAAGGGGGACACCTTGTGCCTAACAGTATAACTTTACAGTGCTATGGCATATGAAATCTAAACTTGATACAATGATAGATAGATAGATAGATAGATAGGATACTTTATTAATCCCAAGGGGAAATTCACATGCTCTAGATAGCCTAAGGATTGGAAGACAAAAGAAAATTCATTCCATGGTTCTGCATCATAAACTGCCTTGGTTATGTACTGCAAAATTCAGATTTTTGGAGATAAATTCCTAAAACACTAAATATTTTTTGTTCTATTTAGTTAATATTGGTTTTTATTCATAAAAAAACTTTTTAAAAAAAAATTGGAGTGTTATACTCACTACTCTTCTGCCATTTGCAGCTCCTTTATTACATAAGCAGAATAATTGCTGTTTATTTTTGGGTGTGTAATTTAGGTGCAGTAATGCCAAAAACCCCTTAGGGCATAAGGAGATCAATACAAAAATGTGATCATACATAACATTTAATTTTATAATTTGTTCTCTGATAACAGTATGCATAAAATGAACCTTATTTCCTTTATCTAGGTATTTACCATATGACTCTTAATTAACTACAGGTAACATTCCATTACAACAAACTCCTAGGGACCTAAAAAATATTTTGTTGTAATGAGATTCTGTATTTGTTACTATTGTGCTTTCTTTAAGTTGTGTCCAGTCGTTTGCAATCATTTCAATAGCTTCTTTCACATTAATTTTAATCTCCTCCTGCCTACAAGTTATGCTGACGAGAAATTTTCTCAGCATTTCCTTGTGATAATACACTTTCATGTACAAATGATGCCCAAATCCAATGGCTGAAGCACTGCTGTGCAATTGGGTGGGAGGAATTCAACGCGAACATTATCTAAATGCGGAAGCATGTTGTGGGCAGCACAGTTATCAATCAGGAGCCGAATCATCCTTTTCCTTTTCCTATTGTGAAGTTTCTGAACTCTTTTGAGACACTCACCCCCCCCACTCCCTATCCAACGGAAACGACAAGCTGACGTGCGTCCCAAAGCGCAATTGCAGCGTCTGTGGAAGATTGTTTGTCCGTTGCTGAGGCAGGGCAAAAACAGGCTCATATCGCTGCAGTGAAGCGACACAGAAGAAAGTCAGAAAAGATCAGGGTCGCTCTATAAGTCCCTGTCTTGCACCCCAAAACACGAGGCTGCGTCTCAGTACTTTAGCAAAACCAGCATTATTCAGCTTGAAACAGAAACGGCACACTTATTTATTGTAGCGTGATCTGCCATTCTGCTATACACAGACAGCAGTCAGGCAGGGTCGTGGCCAGATCAGTGATCAAGTAATCCTATTACCTGCATTTAACAATGTACCTTGCACCACCCATTGAGATCTTTTCTGTTTGCTTTGCTGGAGCGATGCGGCATAGCTGAGAGACGCAGCATAGCTTTGAGCCAGCTGCTGCCCCGGCAACAGATAAACAGTCTTCCATAGACTTGGAGATCAGACTTTGGGAAGCTCTTCGGCATGCTGTCTAGTTGTGTGAGGTCCAAAGAGAGTTTACAAACCTCACATTTTATTGAATGAGTGCTGCATTAATAGGAATGTTTCTTGAACAAGCATCACTGAACCACATAAAAATGGCTTTTTCAACATCTTCAAATGCAGCAGTTCATATACATTTGCAGCCCAAGATTTTTCTTCTTTTTTTGCTCGGTCTTTCAAGAAAGTCTACAGTGTCGATGGCGAAATTCTGAATTCACTGGCAACGTCTTTTTTCTTTTTGCCACAATCGTGAGCTGCAAAAATGTTAAGTTTTTTTTTTCTAATATGAACTGTTATTGTTTTTTCGTGTCTACCGTTTCTATTGGAGGGTGACAATGAGTTAAATTGCAATGGATGTTTTTCAAATTTGACGAGCAAAAAGCAAAAGGTATCACTTAAAACAGCTGGAAACAAAAAAGGCAAAAAAAAGCAGTACGAGGAAAGTTCGAAGAATGAAAAAAAATTACAGTATTTTTGTTTGGGGATCGTTGTGCACAACTGAGCTGCGGCCACAGAACTAAATACTCTGTGAATGATTCATTCAGGCATTTCAAGGTCTTTTGGGCACTTTGTTGTAATGAAAGTATCTGCTGAATATACAGTAATCCCTCGTTTATTGCGGGAGATAGGTTCCAAGGCCGGCCGCAATAACTGAATTTCCGCGAAGTAGGGACACCATATTATTTAATCATTTAACGTGTATTTGGACGTTTTTAAACCCTCCCTGTACTGTTTACAACCCACCCTTTACTCTATTAATAACAAGGACCTACCTAACATTTCCTGGGGCACCTCTTTCATAGTTTCCAAAGGTGTATCCGTAGTAGTAGTAGGAACTGGCTCTTTTTTGCGAGGCTGCAAAAACATTGTGATCGGCAGTTGCTGCCACTGCTTCTTTTTCTGGTCCAAGAGCAGCTTGTAGGCGGTCATGACGCTGTCGACCTTGTTGCAAAATTGGACCGATCGAACGGCATTTAGGCTCAGCACCAGCCTTGGAAGAAGGAGCACGTTTGGGAGCCATTGCAGGGGGTGAAAATTGAAGCAAAGTTCAACAAAAAGAAACCATAAAAAAAATCACACACAGTAAAGTGTAAAATAAACCGTTCGCCGAGAAAGCTTGAAGCGAAATGGCCGCGACAGAGAGACAACGGGAGATGCTGTGGGATCTGTGCATCAGTCAAAGCACCAATCACAGGCCCGATTAGAAAGCAGGAAGCTGTGATTTTTTATCTCCCTCCCATGTACCAATCACTGCCCGTGTTACAACACACTTAGTCACCGAACTTGCTTTGTTGTTCTTAGACTAGGAAATACTACTACTATATTTAAAAACCCGCAAAGTCATGAATCCACGAAAAGTGAACCAAGAAGTAGCGAGGGATTACTGTACTTCATAGTAACAGGATTTCTATAGACTCACGTCATATGGGGAAACTGTCATGACCATAAAATACTTTGTTGTAATTAAAATTTTGCTGTAAAGATATTCCTTGTAATGGAATTTTACCTGTATTTTGGAACTTTACCTAATTATTAATAACATAAGGGTTGTTTCTGGATTATACCATTTATCTGTATGCTGATTATTGTAATTGAATTGCTTCATAGTCATTATATGTTAATGAAATCAGCTGACTAAAGGAAGTTTTCTGTTTCATTTCTTTGGTGTGCCATGTGGGACTCCACCAGCTAGTGTAAATAAAGGGCGTCCATATTTGAATTTCATTTATAACAAAATCTCAAAACTCTTCATTTACTAAGTGTCCTTCACCAGAATCAAGGGGTGTGCCCTTAAACACCGAACAACAGCCCCAGACCATTATCCATCTTCCACCAAAAATTACAATAAGAATTGTGCAATCTGGAAGGTAGTGTTCACTTGGTACCTACTAAACCCAAATTCACCCATCAGAATTCCAGATAACGACGTGTGGTTCACCCCTCTAAAAAACACATTTCCACTGTTCCATAGTCCAATAGTAGCATGCTTTACACCACTCCAGCTAATGCTTGGCATTGTGAAAGCAAATTTAGGCCATAGAAACCCATTTCCTGAAGCTCTCAATGCATAGTTCTTGTGCTGATGTTGCCTCCATAGGCATTTTGGAACTCTGTTGTGAGTGAGTGATGTAACATAGGACAGGCGATTTTTATGCTCTTTGTGCTTCAGCATTTGGTGATCCCACTCTGTGAGTTTGTGTAGGCTGCTACTTTGTGGCTGAGCTTTTGACACTACTAGATGCTTCTGCTTCACAATAATAGCACTTTCAGTTGACCATGGCAGATCCAGCAGTGCAGAAATTTAAAATACTGACTTGGCAAAAACAGCATCTTATGACAGTGTCACATTTAAAGTTACTGAGCTCTTGAGGATGACCCAGTCTACTACCAATGTTTGGCCATCTGTTTGACTTTATGCACCTGTTAACAATGAAACACCGGAACTCAATAATTTATTGTGTCCACATATTTTTGTCCATATACTGTATTTTGTTGCTGCCAGGTCATGACAAATGTGTTCAGAGATTTTACCAGTATGGATAACAGGTGTTTTAAGGTAATTTAGTTATGCTAACTAATGATGGTGCTGGGAGAGTGAAGACACGTTACATGTTGATTAGTAAATGCAAGTAAGAATTTCACTGTACCCTGTATACATCACAATAATGGCCTATTAAATTTATTTATGTGTTTCTAAGGCACTGCTAATGTCTGACATGGTTACAAGAGTTCAGCATGAGCAACGACAAGAGTTCAGCATGAGCAACGACCAACACCCTCCACTGCCATACATCAAATGGCCTTGTTTGGTACAGATGTAACAAAGCAAGGTCCAAGAACCTGGCATGTATAGCAATAAAAATGTTAAGGTCTGGCACCATTGAGCCTTGTTTTGTGCTCTTTGTCCAATTACTATTGTTTTTGTTATTTTTGTACTTTACAAGAATTGGTTCTTTTTTTATATTTCACATCCCAAAAGACTTGCATTGATGGTGTGTCATTGTAGCTTTGAGGTAAACTAGCATGAGTCACACCACTGCTGCTGCTGCACACATGCATTGTCTTTAATATCTCCAAACTTTCACTAGAGTGAAACCATCCGTCTTCATTCCCATGTGATGACAAAATTTAAATGAGGAGTTCTGAAAGACCGATATCAGAACAGAAGGCTAATTAAAGTCAAAGCATAATTGGTAGGTTTTATATGAATAATTTTCCTAATGAATAAATAACACCGAAAACCACAGTAGTTTAATATAATCCAAGATAAATAATGCAAAATATTATACTTTTTCTAAATTACAGAAATAAACATCTCATCATGTACTCAAATAATATAAAAAGTTGCCTTATTGTGAAAATATAATTGCAAAGAAATAACCTTGAATGATAAGGATGAACTTGCGTGCTGTTGTGCATTTGACAGATTTCTGTTTAATAAGATTAATCAGGCACTACAAGGTCACCAGCACAAGGCCAAACTCTGACTCAAAGTGTAGCAACACACAAATAGTTCTACCATTTGGAAGTTGCTTTTATAAATGTCGGACAAGTCAATACATTGTAAGTCATAGCATCTTTAAAATAGAATTGTATAAAACTTGAAAGGAAAGAAATTAAACAACTTAAGAAATTATATTTTTACTGACATTGGCCTTGAAGGACATGAGCGGATACCATTCATCTAAATGTCATTTTTGAACTTCAACACAAGTATTGAAGCACTAACAACACATTTACATTAAACTTTTATCTAATGTTTGCTGAGATACAAGGAAGATATCAAAGTGTTGGTGTCCCAGTAGCACCCCCTCCCCAATTAATTACCATTGACAGTGGTGTAAGTTGCAAATTATGTGCAAAAAAAGAGGCCAAAGGATCAGCACCTTTCCTTGTTAGACTGAAGATGCTGACTTCACATTTGGGCTTCCTTTTATCCCTAATCAACCAGAATGGGTGGTGTTCTGTTAAGGCCGAAAGTAACGTCATAACTTCTTTAGTGACTGCGCTCTGCCTAACTGAGGCCAGAAACAACAGCATAAAACCTTTTGCTTTCCTCTGTGTAACACTAACACTTGTCTCATATACAATACAATACAATACAATACAATACAATACAGTTTATTTTTGCATAGCCCAAAATCACACAGGAAGTGTCGCAATGGGCTTTAACAGGCCCTGCCTCTTGACAGCCCCCCAGCCTTGACTGTCTGAGAAGACAAGGAAAAACTCCCAAAAAACCTTGTAGGAAAATGGAAGAAACCTGGGAAAGGCAGTTCAAAGAGAGACCCCTTTCCAGGTGGGTTGGGCGTGCAGTGGGTGTCAAAAGAAGGGGGTCAGTACAATACAATACACAGAACAGAACAATTCCTTAATACAGCATAATAATAACAATTTTAGAAGTACGGTTTAACAGTAGATGATATGACATAATAGGTTTGGATATTTTTAGAGTCCTGGAGACCTCATCCATCTAGCTGCCTCCCCATTTGGCCATTCCACGGCTGAAACAGTGCTGCTCCGATGAAAGGACCCCTCTTTCCCATGATTCCTGTGATCCTCCATCAGGGATGACTTTACCATAGACAGGCAAACAACTTGGCAGGTGGGCGTGGCACCAATGCCACATTTGGTACCGAGAAAGAAACAGAATAGGTGAGGGTTAGTATTCAATTATAATTATCATGTTACTTATGTTTTAGTGCTAATGACTAACAACAGAGATGCAGTATGTACAGTTAATCAGCAGCTCTAGTCAGGATATGCTAAACTGAAGTAGTGAGTCTTCAGCCGGGATTTAAAGGCTGAGACCGAAGGGGCATCTCTTATGGAAGCAGGAAGACCATTCCACAGTTTAGGGGCCCTGTAACTAAAAGCTCGACCTCCCACTGTTATTTTATTAATCCTTGGAATCCTAAGCAGACCGGCATCTTGAGATCTTAATGTGCTCAGGTTTGTAAGTCATGATAAGTTCAGACAAGTAAGCGGACCTTGGCCATTTAATGCTTTATATGTTAAAAGGAGGATTTTGAAATCTGCCCTAAACTTAACTGGGAGCCAGTGTAAGATTTAAGAACTGGGTTATGTGTTCATATTTTCTTGTTCTTGTAATAATTCTTGCAGCGCATTTTGGATTAACTGGAGGCTGTATAGAGAACAGTTTGAACAGCCAGTGAACACCGCATTGCAGTAGTCAATCCTACTAGAGATAAATGCATGAATTAATTTCTCACAATCCTGTTTATTTAGAAAGCCTTAATTTCCTAACATTTTTAAGATGGAAAAAGCATGTTTTGGACGACTTTGTAATATGTGCTTTAAATGACATGCTAGAATCAAAGATAACTCCTAGATTGTGGGCTGATTCAGTAAAATTAATTGGGATTCCAACTGAGTTAAATGATGACAAAATATTGCTGTGATCAGCGTCATTCCCTCCAACAATTAACATCTCTGTTTTATCTGTATTTAAAGACAAGTAGTTCTCATTCATCCATTCCTTTAATTCACTAACACAACTAATTAAAGACAACATCAAGAAACTTCATTTGATTTAAATGAAAGGTATAACTGGGTGTCATCTGCATACAGTGAAAATTAACATTATGTTTCCTAATGAGAGATCCCAGTGGAAGCATGTAAAGTGAAAACAGTAAAGGTCCCAGTACTGAGCCCTGCGGACACCATATTGAACTTCTGTGTATAATGATGGAGTACTATCAGCACATTTCTGTACATACTGGAATCGATTTGATAAATAAGAACTGAACCAAGCGAGCACGGGGCCTGTAAGCCCAACATCGTTTTCTAGCCTGTGCAGTAAAATAGAATGGTCAATGGTGTCAAATGCTGCACTTAAGTCCAACAACATAATTACAGTGGAGTTTCCTTCATCAGAGGATATCAGAATGTCATTTACAACCCGTGTTAGTGCCGTTTCTGTACTATGACCAGTCGAAAGCCAGACTGGAATTTCTCAAATAAATTGTAATGCGTAAGGTGTGACTGAAGCTGACTGGCGACTACTTTTCTAGTATTTTAGAGAGAAATGGTAAATTTGAAATAGGCCTATAGTTATTTAGTATGTGTGGGTCTAGGTCTGACTTTTTAAGTAAAGGTTTAATGACTGACACTTTTAGTGCATCAGGTACGTGCCATGCAGTAATGAACTATTGATAATGGTTAGAATAGGCTCTGCAAGAACATCCATGGCACTTTTTACTAGTTTTGTTGGCACTGGATCTAGGGAACAAGTAGTGGGCTTCATTTTAGTAATTAAAGTTAAGACTTCCTGCTCAGTTACAGGATTAAAATTATTAAAGTGCTGAATGCAATGTGACAGGGTCTGCTAAGCTAGTATTTGGTTTGTACTGTGATGCTGAGATCTGGGATCTTATATTTTTAATTTTCTCATTGAAGAAGTTCATAAAGTCTGTACTGCTAATATCTGTTGGTATTTTGCACTGTTGATCTGAATTCCCATTTGTTAATTTAGCCACTGTTCTAAACAGGATTTTTATTATTGCTATCTATTAATGTAGAATAGTATTCTGAGCGAGCTTTAAAGAGGGCTTTTTTATATTTATTAACACTCTCTGTCCATGCAATTTGAAAGACATGTAGCTTTGTTGTTCTCCATCTGCTCTCCAGTTTTCGACACTCTAATTTAAGAGCTCGAGTGTTTTCATTAAACCAGGGAGAGTTTCTATGTGCTTTGATCACTTTTTTTTTAGGGGAGCCACTGTGTCCAGAGCATCTCTCAAGGTCACATTATAATGTGATGTTAGCTGATCTAAATTGTTTTCCACGTTTACATTTGATGTTAACTGATCTAAATGGTTTTCCACAATTACACTCGACTTACTCAAGGTATCTATAAATTTTGAAGCAGAATTACAATCTAGATGTCGCACTGTCTTTGTTTTAATCTGTGAGTGCTTGGCATGGGCAGAACTAAATCAAATGTAATTAAGAAGTGATCGGAAATAACTACATTTAATGGAGTAATATTTAAATTTTGAATTTCAACTTTGTAAGTTATAATTAAATCTAATGTGTGGTTATGATTATGAGTTGGACCTTTGACAATCTGACAAAATCCTACTGAATTTAACAAATAAGTAAAACATTTGCTAAAAGTGTCAGTTTCCACATCAATGTGTACATTAAAATCCCCATCAGAACTACGTGATCATAATTTATAGCCAAATCAGACAGAAGGTTGCTAAATTCAGTCATGAACAATGAATATGGCCCTGGTGGTCTGTAGACTAGCACTATAATTGTGTTGGAATCTGTTTTAATATTTAAAATGAATGCCTCAAAGGATGTAAAGTTGCCTAAATTTTTAGGAGTGATTTGCATTTTGTTACAATGAATTATTCCAAGGCCTCCTCCTCGACCAGAATCTCTAGACTTATGAAGGAACGAGTATCCATCTGGTGACGCCTCAGCTAGGGAACAGTGTCACATTTACTAAGCCAGGTTTCAGTAAGAAGACACAGATCAGATTTTGTACTTAATATATATCATTTACCAAAACAGCTTTAGTGCCAAGAGAGCGAATGTTCAATAAACAGCATTTAAAACTGCATGGTTCTTTCTGAACTGCTGATATATTTTTTTTTAATTTGAATTAAATTTCTATTACAGATGCCCCTGGTGGAGGTCTGGTTTTATCCCTTGGTCTAATTATACACCTTATTTTTTGGTTATTAATTAATTTATGGTTTGTATCAAGACTAAATTTACTGGATGCCCCACAACAGGGATTATGGGTAACAGCTTCAGGAAAATAACAGGTGGGATAAACAACAGCCTGTGATTTAAGATCACATGACTGCGGCCTGGATGGTGCTCTAATCTTTCAACCAGGCAGTTTTGCTGCCATATTTTGGGATAATACATAAGATCCCCTCCAGTTAGGATGAAGACCATCTCTTATGAAAAATCCAGGCCTTTCCCCAAAATCATCCCAATTGTTCACAAATGCTATGCTTTTAGTTGCACACCAGGTTTCTAGCCAGCAGTGAAGGGAATGCAAGCTGCTATAAATCACATCCCCTCTATATAATCTTGGTAAGGGACCAGATACAATTAAATTCCGACATTTTTTTTTAGCTTTGGTGCATAGAGAGATGAAGTTCCGCTTTAATACCTCAGATTGCTGTAAATAAATATCATTAGTGCCGACATGCAGCAATAAGGTAGATACTTCATCGTCGGTGACACGGTCCAATGTGACCTCTATGCCAGAAATCTTGGCCCCTGCAAGGCACTTAACATTAACTGCTGGTTTAACATAGTTTGGAATTCTAACATTCCGCACTATGGAATCGCCAATTATGAGCACTTTATTATTCTCAGTTTCCACAGGCGCGCTGCCTATATGAGTAACCTAAACTATTGTTGGCATGGTACAGTGGTTTGTTATGCTAAATCAAATAAAACATTAATTGTTTTCATTTATGTTAATGAGCCTGCTGGGTCAGAGCCTACCTTTCCTGCATCAAGCGCAAGGATAGCTCTGGGCGTGACGCAAATGATTAGTAATGCACTTACTCACAACCACAGACGTTCAGAACATGCCATTTTACAGCTCCTTTTCAAACTAAACTACACTTAAGAAAAATGATGTACATATAAAATCACAATCTATCAGAAATCTAGTAGCATAAATAGTATTTAAAGCAGCTACATAAAAACAAAAAGTGCTCTGTAACCTTTTGGACTGATTCATTGTTCTTGGCACACCCCTTCTTAGGCTCTCTCAGTCTCTTTGCTTTTCTCCTTTACTTCAGAATCCCCCAAGACAGTTTGTCCCTCCTTACTCGTTGTCATCAAACTGCGATTAATTTTGTCATTTTGTCAAGTCTTTTGCTGAAAAGGCTCTTGCTGCACACACATTGTTTTTACATTGAGTCAGAAAGAGTGGGAGTGTTCTGCCATTTAGAGTCAGCTTTAATAATGTTAGGCAAAATGCCACTGTGGAAAAAAGCCAAATACAGCTTTGACTAAAGAAATACATTAAAAAAAATTGTACTGCGTACTGTCTTGTTATATATATTGTACTGAAATAGTCTAAAAATATACTTATGTTGAAATTATAACTGTGAATTAATATAAGATACGAGCACTAACCCTTGAAATAATTATAAATAGAGAAATTATATTCAATCGCTGTATGTACCTACCCATTTATCCATCGATCCATCATGTTTCTGAATTTGCTAAGACAGTACAGGGTTGCAGGGAGCTGGAAGTGATCCTGGCTGCAACAGGTAGTGCTTTCTCACCCTACCTTGATGGAATGAAGCTTCAAATGGTATATGCACAACACTACCCCTTATGAACCCACCTTGCATGGCACTGCCCCACAGCAGCTGAATTTTGGACATTCAACTCCTGATTTAGTCCCCCTTGTCCCCACCTTTACAGACACTCTACCTG
The DNA here is from genome assembly GCF_016835505.1 of Polypterus senegalus. Classification (NCBI taxonomy): domain Eukaryota; kingdom Metazoa; phylum Chordata; class Cladistia; order Polypteriformes; family Polypteridae; genus Polypterus; species Polypterus senegalus. The sequence goes on along the minus strand of NC_053168.1, from coordinate 69,590,996 downwards.
CAGCAAGAGACCCACGAAAATGTGAATTTCTGCAGCTCATTCACAGGTGACATTTGCCTGTGGAATGTTTTGATTCTTTTCATATCATAGAACGGGAGCATTAACTAATAAATGACCTACAAATGACGGCACAGTGCAAGACACCGATTGCACAATATTTTGGCAAATCGTGAAGCAGTCTTCCTCTTTGTTGAGATATGTCATTTTGCACCCCAGGTTGGAAACCCATGCTTTAAATCTTTTCCAAATAACAAAATAGTGATGACCATATACATGACTAAATGTTTATTTTGTGTTAGTATTTTTACAAGATAGATATTATAATAATGTTCATTTATTCATTATCTGACCAGCTTCATTTTCTCCAGGGTTGCTTTCAATAACATCTATCTCTGCAGTATCAGGGTAAGGAATTAACAGACATACACACAGCCAATTTACACTTAGTATTTAACATAATGTGGTGGGAGATAAAAAAAAGTAAGTTTATTTTAGATTATAAGTAAACTCATAATATTCAACTTGTATGTTTGTATTTCAGGATTATTTTCATAAGATGTAGCTTTTAAGTAAATAAACTGTGTGACCAAGACTATAACTACAATATAATGGAGCTCAGGAGGGAAAGCTAAGATTATTTGTAATTGTGTGTAGTTTAACAGGAGTATAAAAAAGGATTTGTCAGACAGGCAATGATATCATGCTGTCAAAGGGAGAAGCTATAGATGCCTACTTCATACATGACCAAGAGAAATGGGCTTACAAATTTTTAAAAATGAAAGTTTTAGAATACGTTTTGGGTCAAGTTTGAGACCTCCTTAGAAAAGGGGTTAGTTAGATCTGTTCTTCTTTTGAGCTACCAGCTAAACAAATTCACCAGAGTAGCAATAAGTTTGAACAGATGCAAATAGACATGCAAATGCTAGGAATTTTGGAAAATATTTAAATGTTAAGTAAACATTAGGAAAAAGTGTTATTATTATATATTAGAATGTATATGTTTAAGCTCAGACAAACTAACCAGTGTGTATATTCTTGTAAAAAGATGTGAAATAGGCGCTTTAGTTGTTTACCTTGCATCTTATAATTAGCTTAAAACAACTTCATGTTGAAAGGTTGCAGAGACCAAGGAAAATTGTCAATCATCCAGTTTTTGACTGATATAACTTAGTAAAAAGAGTCATCAAGCCACAATATGAAAGAAAGCAACTCAATTATCATGATGCAAATACTATATAATTTTTGAGAAATGCAGATAATACCTTGCTTTGAAAATAAAGGAATGCGGCTTTTAATATAAGAAACTACAGTAGCTGATTATCCAGTGGCTTCGCTCACTGAGTGCAAGGGAAAAAAATACAATGTAGTATTTATAAAATAAGCTATTAAGTAGTAAAACATTTTGATCAAAGAATTTGAAGAACATATAAGAAGTGTATAAATTATTAAACAGTAAAACATTACCATAAGAGAATTTGAATGATATATAAGAAGTGTATAAATTATTAAACAGTAAAATATTAACATTTAAGATGTAAAGATACATTGAGTACTACTGCAGTAGTTTCGGGCAAACTACCTGCTTGATAACCATGCACTACGCACCTGTGATTTAAGAGAAAATTTATTCTGAGAAATGTGGACGCTGCCCTTCCGTGCTTAACGGGCAGAATTTCCAAACAATTCCGAAGTCCAATACTTTACATGAAGAGGTCGGTACATCTTCTTAGATGAAAACCCTCCATCTTCTTAAAAGAATTCATCACACAAGCAACCTTGAATGTTGTGGGGTTTTAGTGACCCAAACTCACCTTAAGGGACAGTAAGTAGCCGTGCACCACAATTTACCAAGAGAGTCATGCTTCGATAGCGCAATTACACTCATTCACAAAGATTTCCACAGTTCAAGGAGCCGACAGGGCAATCGAAGTGTCACAAACAGTGCGAGAAAAGAGGACGCTGCCCGAAACTGCAAAACTGTCGACCCGGCAGAACAGCCTGACATTCCGCGCCTCCCAGCTTCCACTTTGTTGTCAAGACCCCTCGCCGCTGAAGGTGGTGTCGTCTTCACATTGTTTACAGCTCGGCGCAGTTAAAAAGTAGAAAAACGCAAAGCTGTTTTCTTCATCTCTTCTACTATCAAGTACTGCCACTTAAAAAAAAGTTACAATGTGGCAGTTTCCGTGACAGTCACTTGGATGAATAAATAAAGCTTCTCTGTCAGAGCACGCCTGGCGGCAGACGGCTCAGCACTAGAGTCCACAGTGGAGGGCTGGGAGAGGGCGCACTTCTATGGGATAGATCGGCGTGTTTGTGTTTACTTCTTTTCAATAGCAGTAAAATAACTCTCACACAAATAATAACAATTTGTAAAGACGATATAAAAATGGCGTCCACAAATGAAGTGATTAGTTCCTGTATTATAATATGTTTTGTGGTCATACGTAATTTTCGTTTCTCATGGTCATACGTAATTTCTGTTTCAAACGCGAAAAGAATTGTATATATATATAGATTAGAATTAGAAGAAGAGGATGTAAGCTGTTCTGAAATTCTGGTATGTAATGCCTGGTTCCTCTCCAAATAAACATAAGTAATAATGAAAGTATATAAAGTGAATATTTTCTCACTGAAACATGCCTAGGGTGGTGCAATGATAGCGCTGCTGCCTTGCAGTAAGGAGACCAAGGTTTATGTCCTAGGTCCTCCTGCAAGGAATTTGTGTTTCCTCCCCATGTCTGCGTGGATTTCCTCCAGATGCTCTGTTTTTTTCTCACAGTCCAAAGACATGCAAGTTAGGCAGATTGGCGGTACTAAATTGGCCCTAGTCTGTAGTTGGGGTGTGAATGTGTATGTGTGTGTGTTCACCCTCCAATGGACTTGTATACTGGCTGGGATAGGTTCCCATACCCCCCGTGACCCTGTTCAGGATAAAAACAGTTTAGATAAAGACTGACTGAAACATGCCTAGTTTATTGATATTCTTTACCCCAGTGTTCTTGTTGGTATAATAATAATTGGTTTAGCTCTTTCAAACATAATGACCAGAAAGCCAAATAAACGTAACCTGGCTGGAGAACATCCTGGCATCCGATAAACTTAATTATGCAGCCCTTTCAGGGGTAATAATGAGGTAGCCAGCCTTTGGCCCCTGCTAAGGTGTTGAAGCTAATATTGCCAGCCTCGGCCATATTGCTAATGTGTTTGATTTGTGCAACCCTTTCAAAGGTAGCAAAACAGGGAAGTCCTGATAGGAAAACATTGTCAGACCTTTGCTAAGGTAGATTGTAAATATAGCCCTTTTAAAGGATAAGAATTCTAGTGTCAAGACAGGAGTGCTGCTCATGAGTGTAGCGACTTCAGACCTTTGCCTAAGGTATTGAAATTGAGATGGCCAGTCTTGGCCCATGAGATCTGTGATGAGAATGAGTTATCAGTGAATGTCATATTGCTAAGTATTGTGGGGTGTCATGTAAATTAAGGCTAACAATGTAGGCATTCCCTGTACTAACTTGTCCACCAGTATAAAAAAATGAAGAGTACCTTTTGTGAACACTTTTACATGACAAAACACCTAAGAAACACTTTTTTTAATGTGGCAGAAAAACAGAGTACATTGAGAAAAAAATGTACACAAAGATTTGCATGACATTCAAACAATACAAAAAGTTGTGGATTGTGATTCAATTTTGGGTCTTACTGTAGAACAGCTCTGTTGCTCTAAAGACCTAGTTATTACTGTAGTAGTTATACACAAACTGATCAGATGTTAATGTGTATGGTCTAACAAGCCCTATTTAAATGCTTTAATGTTAGAGTATAATGAAAGTGATGTACACTATTCCAAAAAGAATTGCACTTTTACAAACATACAGTACTTAATCTTTATAGATGTTTTTATTGGATGTTAGGGTGCCATCTTTAAAATAATCCTGTGTTTTATACAAAGTTCTTTTTTGCACAGATAATTTATGAATGGACCTTAAATGGCATACTAAGAAATATTGAGAAAGAGAAACAGGTTAATTTAAAGGAAGGTATAACCAAAAAAATGCATCAAGTCTTAAAGGTTAGATGGAGCAAAGTGGTTGTTAAGCTGATCAGGAAGCAATGCACATGTTTTAGTGGTTTTGTGCATCTATATTCGGTCCTTCCTTCTTCAGTTACCTTCCCCCTGAATTACATTAGCCTTCAAAATCAATAGCTATTCTGTAGGCTGGCCAACATTTGTTCTCGTGTCTGAATGTGAGCAGTCATTTTCTGATAAGTCTTACAGTATAGTGTCATCTAGAATTCATTGCAATTTAATATTATGTTTCAGTTAAGTATATTTTAATTCTTGTCTACCCTTATAGGTTCCATCCATGCATTTTACAAGCCTGTGTTCACCATAACAGAGTTAAACAGAGCCCAAGACTCCTCTGCAAGTGGAACCAAACCAGAATGCAATACCATTCCTTAAAGTCACTGACACTCAAGTAATGCCAGGCTAATTTACAGTTATCCGAGTTACCCAAACATTCACATGTTCAGAATTTGAGGGGGAAACAGTGTTTTTAATTGGCCCACAGCAAATTCTAAAAATTTAATGAAATATGGCACACACACGTAACTTGTTCTTAACCGTATTGTACTTCTTAGTTTTAACACAAGGTGGAACTACTGTCTTGATCAATGCAGCGTCTTCACAAAACAAGTGCAACCAAAAAAAATTTTTGCTACAGGTGACCAAAAATGGCAAAACCAAAGAAACGCAAATATCAAGTGAATGCACAGTGGGAAAATGATTACTTCTTCCTAGAAGTCAAGGGAAAGTGTGTCTGTTTGATTTGCAATGTAACTATTTCATTGATGACAGAGTATAACGTGTGACGATACTACAAAACCAAGCATCTGACCTACATGTCCTACGCTGGTGCCGAACGAGGACAGAAAGTTAAGCAAATGGCAGCTAGTCTGCTAGCTCAACAGCAGTATTTTTTCATGCTAACAAAACACAAGAAAATGCCACATTAGTCAGTTACGAGGTAGTGCAGCTCATTGCCCGACATGGGAAACTTTTCTCAGATGGCGAGTTCATTAAACAGCGCCTCACTAAAGTCGCAGGAATAATGTGCATGGAGAAAATGTAGAAATTCAACAACGTTAGCTTGTCCAGAAACACAGTTGTGTGGCGAATTAAAGATTTGTCAGCTAACTTAAAACATCAAGTGTCAGATAAAGCTTGTGCTTTTGATTTTTACTTGATTGCATGTGATGAGAGCACAGATTCCACAGACACCACACAGCTATTGATTTTTTTGGTGGGGAGTTGACGATAACTTTTACATTACGGAGGAGCAACTTGATCTTCAGAGTCTAAAGGGAACAGCAACGGGTAAAGACATTTGTGATCTGTGTCAGATGCACTTGACAAGATGGCACTTAAAATGGGACAAGCTATGTGGAATTACAACAGATGGGGCTCCAACAATAACAGGCAAGTGCAAAGGAATGGCATCTATGGTGTTTACCAAGGTGCAAGAGAGTTGAGGGTGAGGCTGTTAAAATGCAGTGTATCATCCACCAAGAAGCCTATGTGCAAAGACAGTCCAGCTTGGTAATGTGATGAACACTGTTGTGAAACTTGTCAACATAATTTGAGAACAAGGGCTGTACCACAGCGAATTTCAAGCTTTCCTATCCGATATTGATGCTGAATACGGGGACCTCCTCTACCATTTTGATGTGCGCTGGCTAAGCCACCGCTCCATGCTACAGCGATTTGTGATCAGAAATCAAACAGTTTTTGAAACAAAAAGATAAACCTCTTCATGAGCTGACTGTCCCCCTCTATGGTTGGCAGACCTAGCTTTTTTTAGTTGATCTTACTGAACAAGAGCCTACAAGGCAAAGACCAGCTTGTGCCATGATCTTATACAGACATGAAAGTGTTCTGTGTGAAGATCTGTCTGTTTACCTCGCAACTGCTCAACTTTAATGATGCGCACTTCCCCACGGTCTCCGAAATCGTATGTGCTTTTCCAGAGGCTAAGCTTTGTGCCAAAAAGGGGAAATATTTGTCTGTGATCACATCTCTCATGACAGAATTCAGTCAGCGCTTACAAGATTGTTCTGTCATTGAGAAAGAAATCAAGCTGTTCTCGACTCCCTTCCTGATGGATGAAGAAGTGGAAGAGAGTCTGCAGTTAAAACTTATTGAAATGCAGTGTGATGATTCTCTGAAGAATCAACACCAGCTTCTTTCCCTACCCGACTTCTACCAGAGCTTGAAAAAGGCCAAGTTTCCTCTGAGGAGATGCCACGCAAGAAGAATGATCAGTCAGTTCGGCTCAACATACAAACATTTTCTCTGTTAAATCTGAATAAAAGCAGATTGAGAATCAAAATGACTGACAGCAATCTCTGTGATTTCCTTCACATTTTAACCACCCAACTTACTCCTGATCTGCAAGCCATCCTTCAGTCTAAATCGCAGCATCACTGCTCCCACTGAGCGCATCGCTGTTCCCATTATAGGCGAGTTAAAAATATATTACAGTACTTATGCGTTAATAAAACAAATTACTTAATTCAGCCAATATAAAGTTGATAACATTTTCTAACAAGCATTAGTTGATATGTTAACAACTTCAATAACATATTTGCATAACATGGTTGAAATATACCCACCCTTTCCCCTTATTTTCCCCCTTTATACCGGGCTGTGAAGGGGGATCACCATCCTGACTAAGAAGCAATCTGAGGACTGTGTTATGAGAATAAGCTACCAACACTTTTTGTAATACAATAAATGAAAATCCATTAATGGAGAGGTGTGATGCTGTTTTTTTTCTTTAAGCATAATCAGTTACGAAGCATAATTTACCTACATTTGATTGATTTTACTAAGTTAATACACTTGAGGTGAAGCAGTATACTTCACCTCTAGTGGGTGGCCCAGGCCTTCATATATTTTTCTGTATGTGGCCATCAGTGAAAAAAGTTTGGACACCCCTGCGGTAGAGCTCTGAGACAGAAGCACCATGTTCTGCCTTGTTCACTTTGTGCTATGTAAGACTGTGCTGAAATACATCTCTCAGGAAGGAGTATCGATTGTTTTATTTGTTTGCAGATTATAACTTAAATATTAGATAAGAGTGACATTTAACTCCACTCATATAAATATATGTCCTAATTTTATTTTATTTTAATTTCTATCTAGAAATTTCTTGGCCTCAAAAAGTCATTAAGTTGTCTCATAGATGGTTTCTGAGGTCAAAGAATTTGGCGGTTTCATTTTTTCTTTGTTCTGATATATTTTTATCAAAGTTTATTTTTGAATTCTTTCTCCTGAGACACAATGTTGCTTTTGGATAAACACCACCATTGTTGTTGTGCTGCAGCTAGGCTTATCCACAATGGAGTTAAGGTCGGCATCACACATTTCCAAATCATCTGAGTCACCAGATTACTTCAAAGAACGTGGTGTGTGACTTATACTGAGTCATTCTGGTTTACTGACTTTGATTCTTTCTTCTCATATTAGTTAAAAAATAATACTCGAATTTCTGTCTCCCGACCCTCTTGCCATACCCTTTTTGCCCAGATTTCTGCTTCACATGTTAGGCTCTGTTTAGAATATTATTTTTCTTACTGGCACCAACCTTAGCTTGCTTTTCTGATTTAATTTATTTTGCATACCTTAATTTAAAACCATCATTGACTGTTTGTTCCTGTACAGTCATTACAATGAAATGAACTATAGGAATGAGTTTTAAGATTGACAACAATGCCTTGACTTGTTTATGTTTTTTTTTTTTTTTTCGTTAGCTTTGTTTAACCTACATTTTATTTGGTATTTTTCATTCTATTTGGTTCTTTGAGACTTTTTTGTTTTCTGCAGTTGCAGGGGCTAAACTTCTGAATCAAGCACTTCTCAGGTGCTGTGGACATTACAGCGATAGTGACCTGAAAGGTCTTTTTAAGACATTATCTAATGACTGCACTGGGTGGCAGCAGTTTTATGTGAGTTGAAATCAGGAGATGGAACATAATAATATCTAATTAGTCAGGATCAAAACTGTGAAATTTAAATAAACAATGGCCAAGACATGACACAACATTATAAATTGAGGAATGTAGCGAGAGAGGCAAAAACCAGAATATCTGACATAGCCTACATTAAGCAGGAAGTGCGGGATAGTTAAGGCTTTGGACTTCAATCATTAAAGTTGTGGGTTTCAAATCCAACTACTCACCCTGTGTGATCATGAGCTAGCTAGTCACTTCATTTGTTTGTGCTCCAGCTGAAAACAAAAATTAAATGTAACCAATTGCATCTCAAATGTTGTAAGTCACCTTGGTTAAAGGTGTCAAGTAAATAAAACGCAAGACATGTGACAAAAAATGGAAAACAGTTTATAGACTTAGAGATCTTCAACAGTGATGATACTATAATTCTAATTTTTGAATTACTCAAAAACTAAGACAATGAAGAATTGTATGGAGCTTACCTTTATATGCAATAATTACGTCACATGTCACACACTCCTGAACGTCTTGCCTTGCAACAGCTTAACAGCCCTGCATTACTTACTGCATTACAGAGTAGAGGAGAGACTGAACATCATGATCAAGGTTGGACTTATCAAACACAACTGAACATACATCCTCCTAGGATTGACCATTTTGTGCTTCAGTGCCCCTGATATGATTACCCATGGAAACTGGTATAAGGGGCAGTACAAAGAATAATCCATAATTTGAACCTCATGAATGTTTAAATAAAATCTATAGAAACCTTACTTGAAACAGGTGTACGAGAAGCTACCACCAAGCCAGACCTCAGCATAGTGTTCAATGGAGAATGCTTGGATGGAAGACCCGCATATCCTGGTCAGGCACAGCCTGAAAGAACTGAATGGAGTGATTATGTAGGCTTACCATCCATAAGACAAAGGGAAAGCGTTAAAAGCCTGTCAAGTGAAAAGTCAAAAGTGAAACTGATCCAGGTTTACTAGACTGTAGCAAAGGAAAATGGCTATCTGGATATGGAATATTAGTTCTCTGGTGTACGAAGGCTTACCTCCACGTGTGTTGTCTCCTGTACCGTTCATATTATTCAGTAAAGCTGAGGGTGGACAGTACCCAGTTTGGGAACTTACAGGTTACATATCTACTATTTGTAGATAATGTGCCATCCTGGCCTCGTGATAAGCTCAACTTAGTGCGTTTCTACCACAACCATCAATATGAGAAGAGTAAAATAAATGATGGTGATGTTCACTTGCACACCTACTGTAATTACATTCAGTCACACGGGTCCAGTTTATAGTTAGCAATTACCCTAATGTGCACTTCTTTGGAAGAAAATCAACACTTCTAGATGGTACATACAATCTCTTCTCATACAATTGACAAAACATTATTAAAATATATTATATGCACAAAAGTTTATATACCCCAGAAAATATCTTCCATAATGCCGACCTGCTACATTATACATACTGCAATTTCTCAATTTCATATGCATAAAGGAAAGAGAGAGAGATAAATATAAGGAGACAGAAGTCATTTATTTTGTTATGACTTTTCTTTAACATTCCTAGCATGTTATTTATTAATACTTTGTGACATGTTGCAAGCAGTATCCTAAATATCTTTCATATTTTTTCTCCTTGTCAGAATAGTCTAGGATTAGAAGAGGATAAATGTCCACTGTCAAATAAAGCAAGTTGGTGCCTGAAGATAATTTTAACATTAAGAAATGCCATGCCGAATATACCAGTACTTCTGCACTTTGATTGGAAATTTTTTTCATGTATTTTTTACTCAGGAAAATTCCTTGTAACACTTTACTAAAGTATTATATAATAAAATAGTGTACAAATAATGTTTAGACAACAAATGTAAACATTCATGCATGTTTACAAATGTTTAATCAGTTTTACAGCTACAGGACCCAAAGCCATTGGGCACAAGACAGGAAAAATCCATCCCGGGACACACTCATTCATACACCATTTTTATTGTAGAAAGGCTTGTGAGTCAACTTCTTATTAAAACAAAGAAACCCCTTTTATAGGCTGCACATATTCTTTACCCATAGACCCACAGTTATATTTAACACCTCTGTAATTACTGTTGATTAACAATTTTTACACTTACTAACCTCTGGGGATATAAAGCTAACAGTTGCAATGCACTTGCACCCAGGACTGTGGCTCACTACCTTCTGTTCAGTATTTCCTTCAGATTTCACTCAGGTATGAATCTCGCTGTAGCATCTTCCCTCACCCCAACTGACCTAGCGGAGAAAGAAACTCAGTTCCCAGTCCCTGGATAATAAAAAAAGAGCAAATGTGCAACCAGAAGAGCAGACTTAATAAGCTGTGCTCTTTAAGGCATTATTAAAATAGCTAGTGCCATAAATAAATGCAATTAGAGTGGAAATTCAGACCATACAACCTGTATGCCCATATTTTTGTGAGTTGCCTGAGGTTTCGGTAGTGACTTAACACATTCTTGAACTCACTATTTCCTTTCTTTTTATTAATCAACTAATTTGTACCATTTTTCTAGTTATACTTGGGTGTAATTCCATTCCCAGATTCTGATATCAGCTGTGTTGGAGCTCATAAACTATTCTTAGACTTCTGACATTAGCAGCAGGAGACTACAGCATTGCATGCTTTTATAGCTTAGAAAGAAGGTTGTAGGAGGCAAGAAGCTACACTGTAGGAAGGTAGGCTTTTATAACCTAGACAAGTGGTAGATATATTTGATATAAACTGGTCATTATCTCTTATCACCAAAAACATGCACACCCAAGCAATACCTTGCACTTGCAGCACCAAGACGTTTTTTAAACATTCTCCTTAAACTAAAGTGTATTTAAATTATTCTTAAGCGAAAACAAAAAAAAAGTATTAACAGACAAGGTGCATTTTTCAGTAGCTAACTAACTTAAACTGTTTTAGCATAGAAAGAGAGTGAAGTATCTTTGTAAAAGTATACTTTTTAAATGTTATAAGAAATGTTCAGCCCCAACTGGAAACATTCTAATTCTCCTTCCTCTCACCCACACTTGGTCATATGGAGCCCATTTAGAGGCAACATGCAACTTAAAATCAGATTATTCAGAATTATTCTAGTTACAAATGTTATGTTCAGTGGGACCATTCTGAGTGGGAGTGTGTTAAGAGTTCTGTTCAGGGTCTAATATAATTGTGGCAAGCTTCAGTCCCATAATTCTGTCTTGGATTAAGCAAGTTTAATATTACACATATATATGATAATTGGAGGTAAAAATACATTTGCATGGCAGCAACTTCAGAACATTGTGGTTTACCCATGTCTCTGCCAACCATCCATCCATCCATCCATTTTCCAACCTGCTGAATCCGAGCACGGGGGTCTGCTGGAGCCAATCCCAGCCAACACAGGGCACAAGGCAGGAACCAATCCTGGGCAGGGTGCCAACCCACCACAGGACACACACAAACACACCCACACACCAAGCACACACTAGGGCCAATTTAGAATCGCCAATCTACCTAACCTGCATGTCTTTGGATCGTGGGAGGAAACCGGAGCGCCTGGAGGAAACCCACGCAGACACGGGGAGAACATGCAAACTCCACGCAGGGAGGACCCGGGAGCAAACCCAGATCTGCTAGCTGCGAGGCAGCAGCGCTACCACTGTGCCACCGTGCCGCCCCCGCCTCTGACAACCATGTAGTCTAAATAATAGTCTCGATCAACCCCAATTTTTTTTTTTTTCGGATTAATACATAGGCCTAGTTGATAAGCATATCATACAAGTAGGCAGTGCTACAGATGTTAGTGTGACATAGTAGTTTATCTACCATATACTGGGAGGTCACCACTACCCCGTGCCGTCTAAATGAGAGGACCCTATAATACCAATGTCCACAAGGAGTGCGAAACACATTTTTTCCTATGCTAAATCCATCAAGGGTACTTGCCAATATCCCTTTGTTGTATTAAGAGTAGGCAGATATTGAGGTTAACTTGGCCGTTCAAGGAAACCATCCACTAACAATATGGGACAGCTGTCAAATTGGGAGACATGGTTCAGAAGTTTAAAATCATTACAGAAGCACCAACTGACATCGGATTTGGGATTTAAACAATAGTGCTCAACCAAGGGCTAAAACTGGGAGGCGATATGGACCTCTACAAATTAGCAGCAGGAGCTATATGATAATTGAAGGTAAAAATACATTTGCAGGGTGGGAAAAAGAGAAAAACCTGCAAGACTGTGTGGGAAATAGTTTAATTGAGAAGGAAACAGACACTTGGATTGCATTATTGTGTGTTAACCCATGACCCCTTCTTTCCCTGCAGAAACAATCCAGTTGCACTTAGGTAAGAGGTAATTAGAATAAATAACAGCCCCCCTGTTGTGCATGGTATTAGTTTTAAATCTTATTAAACCTTTCATCATAATGTTAAAGTATATATAGTATGTGTGTTACGAGGAGATGTGAAGAACACTATTTAAGAATAAATTGAATCAAACAAAAATAAGTTCTGAAATTGATTTATGCCTACTGCAGAATAACACACACGGCATGAAAGAGTATATAGGATTTAGTGAAACATTGACTTAATTGCCCTTTCAAAAAGCATAATGTAAATTTTGTAAACAGACATACTACGTAATTGTACTTGTACTTTTTCATAAATGCCTAGTTGACTTATGTGACATTTGAGAATGTCTTTCCATGGTGTCATAAGCCATACTTAAGTTTATAATAGGTTATGCATAATGCATCTGACTTTAAATCAGAGAAAATAATCATGATTGAACTCCTCAGCAGCCTATTGAAGTAAAGCTTTGATATGCTTTAATATCAGAAACTAAAGTGCTACTGATGAACAGGTTAACAAAAACAGGCTTCTATTTGGTGAGGCTGAAAGCTTTAATGCTGTATTGTTGTACAGACAGAATACATTCAATTATAATATGAAATTGCCTTAAGCTGGTACTTTTTATGTTATCTTTCAAAACTCCCGTGTGGCCCAGACTCCCATTGTCACATTGATCTGATGCTAGATATGTCATACATTAATTGCATATAAATATATTCAGTTTTCATACAATACTGGTCATGAGTTTTAGAACACCCTCTTTTTTCAGTTTGTATTACAATTTAAGCAGTTCAAGTCCTTTGAATAACCTGAAATGGTACAAAGGTAAGAGTTAAACTGGCAAACTTTATAAAAAAAAACTAGTTTGCCAAAAACTGAAAAATAATGTAATTTTCAGAGTCATACAAAAACGCCCTTTTCAAGGAACAAGTGATAAGTTAGATTTCAAATTTTCCTGAAGCAATGAAAGTTAACTAATTCCTTTCAGTCTCCACACCACTGTATTACAAGTAAACTAAGTCAAAGGTATAGCTCTTTTCTAAGAACCAAGGCATGAAGCGCTGGTAGTAAATCAAACTAGTCTAGAAAAGCCTGATTTTTCCTCTTGACTTTCAACCGGGCAGGCACATCAATGACAGCAACTTCAGAACATTGTGGTTTACCCACGCCTCTGCCAACCATGTAGCCTAAATAACAGTCTCAGTCAACCCAAAATATATATTTTTTTCAAATTAATACATAGGCCTAGTTGATAAATGGAATGGAGCACGACCTAAACTTACAGTACCTCCCAGATTCTGGAACAGATGAGCATATCATATAAGTAGGCAGTGCTACAGATGTTAGCGTGACATAGTAGTTTATCTACCATATACTGGGAGGTCACCACTACCCCGTGCAGTCTAAATGAGAGGACCCTATAATGCCAATGTCCACTAGGAGTGCGAAACACATTTTTTCTATGCTAAATCCATCAAGGGTATTTGCCAATATCCCTTTGTTGTATTAAGAGTAGACAGACATTGAGGTTTACTTGGCCGTTCAAGGAAACCATCTACTAACAACATGGGACAGCTGTCAAATTGGGAGACATGGTTCAGAAGTTTAAAATCATTACAGAAGCGCCAACTGACATCAGATTTGGGACTTAAACAATAGTGCTCAACCAAGGGCTAAAACTCTGGGAGGCGATATGGGCCTTTACAAAATACAACCCCAGTATGGTAATTATGTCATGCACAAATAGTGAAGTCAGGCCTGGTTTGGTGTTTGCAAATTGCTAAATTGACAGGATAACATTTTACAGTATGAGCTGGAGGACAGATTTTCCCCTAAATTTCCGGTTATTGAATTTACAAAGAGTGATCTATCTGTTCTGGAGGAGGATACAACGTTATCCCTTTCCTAAAAATAGTTTCAATAAATTGACCTTGTAAGTGCACTTTCTGGGGCATCAGTTAGGTTAAGAAACCAAGCAATCCACCAAACCCTTCTACTCCACTAAACCCACGCTTTAATTTCATAGGGACCCTGCCAAACGTTCTGCTGAAATTCCTGTAAAGCTGCTCTTTGGTTGTACAACCTAAATTGCTATCTTAGTGCTTTTATGCAACTGTGCAATAAATTCAACAATTTTAACTGAAGGCAAGATCTCCAGTTCCGAGCTCTCTTTTAGAATACTGTATTAAGGTATCCATGTGGCTGTCTCCCAATAAGCATTTCAAAAAGAGGAAACCTAGGCACCTCCTAATATGCAAACAAAACCAAGGGAATAAGCTGCTCCGAGTCTCTCCTGTCCTCCTGTATGACCTACAGTATCTCAAGATCTGTATTACCGTTTGATTGAAATGCTTCACCAGCCCATCAGTATCGGGGTATTATATACAGATGTTTTCTGATGTTTAATACATAAGAGCTTGGCAACCTCCCTGAACACTTCAGACATAAAAGAGATCCCATTATCTGTTGAGAATTCTTTAGGGGTCCTCACCTGTGCAAAGATCACAACTAGTTCCTGGGCAATATTCTTAGACTTAAACTGTCACATGGGAGTGTCCTCTGCACACCAGGTGGCATATTCTACAAACACCAAGTTATACCTATGCCCCTTGTGACACCTGAGTCTGTATGTTGCACCCCAAAGACGAGACTGAGTCTCAGTACTTTAGCAAAACCATCTCTTGTTTTCATCTCGAAACAAGAAAAGCAAGGTTACTTATTGTAGCAGGATCTACCATTCTACTGTACACAGGCACAGCAAACAGGCAGGGTCGGAGCCAGGTCAGTGGCCAAGTTATAATATTTCCCTGCATCACCCACCGGGGATCCTTCACTTTGTGTGTGGCAGGGGTCAGCTTGTAGTTGTTTCTGTTGCGCTGCAAACCAGTGGTTTCCTCGACAACGGACAAGCAACCATCAATAGACGGGGCAGTCGCTCTTCTGCGTGTCGTCTCATTGGGGAGGGTCTCAAAAGAGGCAAACACACTTCTGTGTGTCTCAAAAGGTCTCACAATTCAAATGGAATATTCTAGTCGTCCAATAATATCTAACCCTGTCCACTCAAAGGGAATTTTAAAAATGGATATAGATACTAATAGAGCCCACACTTTACATAGAATTTGGCAGAACTGATGCATGCTGAAACGCTTGACCTCTTAATTTTTCCCAGGCCAATAAAATCTCATTGTAATTCTTTCTAGGGTTTTATCATGAAATGGACACAAAGTAAATAAGCATGTACCATGTATCTCTTGTCTATATGGTTGAGGGATAAGGAGTTGGTGGTATAGCCCCCTTCCCCACCACTGCTCATCAACCTTATATAACAAATTGTTCTTGATCTTGAAATATGGGCCTTTGATTGTGGAGTTATTTGCCAGTTGTGCTGTTAACTGAAATTAGAGCATTATACATGCAAACTTCAATGAATCAGTGCTTCATTGCTCATGTTCAAGTGGGCAGCAGCCTATACTGAAGTTGCAGAGTTTACAATGTATCAGCCATAGCCCCCAGCGGAGTCACCTCCTCCTTCTCCTTGGTGGATTCAGATGCAATGTTGGGTGATGCCATGTCTTCACTCTCCCCGCATTGGATAGTAATGCTCTTCCCCGCTGTCTTGCATGGTGTAGATACATGCTGGGATGAATTATCAACTGCCACCATGAGATTCTGGGTCAGTGCAGTCTGCAGATCAGTGCTGTTGCTTTTTTATCTGAGACCAGTCATATACCAGTATCATGGCATATGGTGGTGATGACAAACATATTGAGAACCCCTGAAAGAACATCTCACACATTTGGCAGTTATGTACCTGCAGGTTTCTTCATGGATATAGGTGAGACTAGTTTTTTTCCCCTTTGTATTATTAGACATAGTGACAAGTGACAATAATTATGTTGCTGTGCAAATCAGTAAGGGCTGTCACCTTACACCAATTTACCACTGCAAAGCCTGTAAAAGGGAGTGAGAATGAGTTAGTCACAGATGTAACACATTACCCGTAGCTTTGTGCCCATCAACAGTCCATTGGTTTGAGTCAGGGACAGTTGAGCACAATGTAGCCAAGTTATAACACTTGAAGCTGCAAAGGGAGTGTAGAGAGGTCTCTCTTCTGATTCTCATGCTGCTCTGCCTTGGTCTTCAGGAAGTGAGTGGGTTTCGCTTTTCCTTTGGCTGCTAGGTCTGAAGTTCTGTACTTTGATTTGTTTGTTAGCCTGCTGTGTACATATGGCCTAGTTACTTTGTGAGCCACCGCAGCATGGCTCATCTTTAGCATTAACACAAAGCACGGAATGTATGTCAAATGTTACACATTTTTATTAGCCTTTATGTATCAACAGTTTCCATAATTTGTTCTGGGTTTTGTTTTGGGTTTTAACATGGGATAATCTTTAACTTTTTCAAGTATAAATTATTGTTTTACTTTGTCAAACAGTAATTAACCCTAAAAGATTCAACTAATGGATCTAGTATAATAAATTTTTGTTTATTTATAAAGCACAGTGTTTTCTTTCTAGTGTTGGTGGTTACTCAAAAGTTAAAAGATTACAGTACATGATTAAATATTTATTACAAAACAACACTAAACAGAATTTAAATCCTGTATGTGGGATCTTCCAGGCAACCACACTTACCCCTGTGCCACTGTCTAGAACTTTAAATGAGGCCACTTAACAATAGTGTAGAGTTCATGGATGAAAACGTAGCAGTGACATTTATCTTTCCTTCCTACATTTCTAAAATATGCTACAAAAGCTAGTTAAAGGTGTGTACACTGTGTTATTAGGTGTCTTTGCTGAGTTTAAGTAACTTATAGGTTGAATTTGAAAAATTCTTTGTGTTTCAACGGCTGTCTGATATATATCCTATAACATTCTGTAACACTCTCTCAGTTATGTAGCATGGGAGTGATGAGAGTGAAATCAACAAAAAATGTAGTATTCTAATAAAATAAACAGCCAGTGCTTCCATTTCCGTTGCAATGAAAGCAAACAAATTTCACATTAAAAAAAATGTTGTCTATTAATTCAGTCAGTGTGTTGCAGAGATAAACTGTATAATATGGCTTAATTTACTTCCTATTCAATTTATAACTATCATAATCATAAACACTATTAAATACAATTGACCTTTGCTTTAGAATTAGAGTTAATTGTTTTCTTGAAGCAATGAAAATTATGTTTGCAGTTCATTAGAGACAACTGAGTTAGTTATTGCCTTAATGTTTTAGTCTGTAGACAGCGATTTAAAACAGAAGCGCTGAAGTCCATCTGTCCACCCATCCTTGAGTTAACTTAATCCAGTTCACTTAGGTGCTTGAATCATATTTAATAACCTGGTGATTAAAGAAGCTAGAGAACAACACCTGGGAAGTGTCAGATTATGTGTGTTCTTAGGACAATTTCAGTGTTATTTGTATTTTTTTATTTGTTTTTTATTGAGGTTTTGTTTCTAATTATGTTTCTGTTTTATTTTGTCTTATTACATGTGTATGTCATTATTCATTTCCATACACAATTAGGTGCACTGATTTTAAAGTACACTTTGTCATTGTAGGCCCTGCACATCCGTCCATTCCTATAAAATCCTTTTTATGAACTGAGTAGTACTTCTTAACAAAATACCAGTGAGGCCTCTCAAGGTAGCTGGGAAGCAGGCAATTAGTATGGAAAACTATGCAATATAGTTAAATGTTCCAAACATTTTTACAAAAGAGACATTACAGCAACCTTTGGCATGAAGCAAAAAGGGCAAATGACAAGCCTTTATAAATAATAGGATTTATTTTTCAAATATTTTCCAAACAAAGGAAGCTCCGAGGATCACAAAATCACAGAAAGAGTTGCTTGAAACAGGCAAACAAGTTCCAATGCCAATTCTGAAAGAATGGTCGATAATATGAGAAAAGATGAAAAACTCCAGGAACACAATGAATAATTTGCACAGAAAGGCAGAACTCACTAACACCCCAGGAATTTGAGAGAAGAAGTGCACAGTGTGAAAATAAATCTGTCATCATTTTAAATTATTTATAAAAAATGTAAAATTGTGTGACAAAAGTGTCCTCACCTTATGATGTCACAGGTTGAGATTAAAGCTGATTGGCTGATAATGAATGACTGTCTGGGAGCAACAACTCTTAGGTTGCTGGAAGAACAATAGAAACCCAAGCTATCATGTCCACCAAAAGCAATTGACTCCTGCCATGTACTGTTTAAAATATATATATATATATATATATATATATATATATATATATATATATATATATATATATAGTTTTTGCAGAAACAAAACAAGAATGGCAGGTGGTTTGCCTGTAATTTTTACCAATAAAAAAGCAGTCCTTTCGTAATTCATCTCTTACAATGTCTATTTCCAATTTAATGATATACTAATGTTTATTGACAGGAAATTATTATATAAATTAAAGTTGTAAGTATGTAAGTATACTACATACATTACAGAAATACTTTAAAAAAAAAAAAAAGAGGCTGCTGGATTGCCAGTAACGTCTGTCAGTAAGAAACAGATGTCATGATTATCATTTTGTTTACTTAGAAGTTTGTTTTTAACATTTTTGTGCATGTTGATTAATCATTTGTGGTTCTGTAGTACACTTGTCCCTCCAGATTTGCAAATTTGACATTTGCAGTTTTGGTTATTCGTGAGTAGGCTGTGAAAAGTTAAACAGGAATATTTTTGGAGCTTGTTGAAAGATCGCAGAAACTCAAAGTAGAAGCCAAAAATATTTAAATACTACTGAAGTTGATTTGTATCACATAAAATCATATAATATGCAGTTATTAGTATAATTTAATGTTTGTTAATGTATTTTTAGAAGAAAAAAAAAACTTGGGGATCTATGCCAGCTACCTTCTGCCTTCACTGCTCCCTTAGTTATTCAGCTCTACCTCTAACCTCTAAATGGCAATCAACTCATTAAGGTGAGTCCATGTGTGTGTTAGCACCAGTCATCTAGCTCGGTGGCACTTGATAAACTAAACCACAAAAAGATCCTGCTGTGACACACCCCAGTGCTTCCCAGACTGTGTCATTTTAAGGTGCATTGTTTGCCTCCTGTATGCTTTTTGATTACCACCAATGGTATTCATTACCAACTATGAAAACATCTTTTGTATTCTTGAGAATACTTACCACTTGCCTGAAGGTTGTGCCTTATTAGTATTTATTGACTCAGTGTCACTCAGTACGTTATTTTCTTTGTTGTCATTGAAATGTCCCTTTTTTGAAAGGAAAAAAAAACAACCAGTCAAAATGAGGCATTGAACTTTGCAACCCTAATGTACAGTATCAGGTCATCATCACTGCCACTGTACCACTATAGCCAAACTGACCAATTAAATTGTTTGAAGGAGTGGTCCCCATACATACATATAAAGACAGTATTGTTTTATTATATAGTAATGTTATTTTTAATGGTGCCATTTTAGTTTCCACTTCACTTTTATTAAAGCTACCATCTTGTGTTTGTTTTTCATCGCTATGTTTTTTATGGCTGGTCACATGAGCATATCATGTGACATCCCTACCTTGCCATTATAAAAAAAATAGGGTCGCACAACATTCACAGTCTAAATATTTGTATTAAAATAAAAATAAACAGTAGTTTGATTCTTCTATTTTTTTGTTAGTAGTACTAGGGTGTTGTACTGTGTTAGCCGTTATGAATGTAGTTAGAAATCAAGCAAAATGACATCTTTTATTGGCCAACTAAAAAAGATTACAATATGCAACTCAGGCTCCTTCTTCAGGCAAGATGGCCTGAGTTGCCTTGAAAGCTTGCATATTGTAATCTTTTAATTTAGCCAATAAAAGATGTCATTTTGCTTGACTTCTCACTACATTTTTTGTTAGGTAAACTGTAGTTAATGGCGGTTTTGACCTTTTTCTGTTACCTTTCAGACTTCAACTTTTAACTCACATTCTGTGTTCAGGTACAAATTTCGGTACAAAATCTGGCATTTTTCTCAACTGTTATTTTGTGTCCGTTTTTAGAACTATTTAATTCCCCCCAGTCTATCTGATTTTATCCTTTTTGTTGCCAAAAGGCACAGTGATGGCATCTTTTAAGTTGTTATTACAGTGTTCAAGTCTTTTAAATCTTTGGTATAGAAAAACCCTTTGTCAGAGTACATAACTGTATAAATGGCTGATTTATAGTACTTTACCATAATTTGTAGGAAATGCTGCTTTGAATTTCTTTTAAACTGATACTAGCTTTTCCAATAAACTAACAATTACTGTAGTCTATTATATAAAATCCATTTCTTGAATAAAATTTCAGGATTAAAAAGCAAACGTGAAAATCTGACAAGGTAAAATCACACTGTAATATAGACAAATTACATGCCATTTAGGCCTCCAAAATACTTTCGCCCTTTTAACTGATTCATTAAAATCACAACACCGTAGTAAAATGGCTTTTGAATATAACTTTACCCAATTTAATCTAAACTACCTTAATTTATCAGTAAAAAGTTTTTGAAAGTACAAAAATTATCCATTTTAAAGGTATCACTCCTCTAAAAAACAAAAATCCCATTTCATGCTTACTACATACAGGTGGTTTCTTATTGAGCTTAAGTTAACTTTACTTTTTTTAAAACAAGCTACTTTGCATCATTATTATTACCATTGAATTAATGTATATTATATACAGAACAGGATGATTAAACAGCTGTGATTTTGCTTTCGGGTGGCACAGTGGTTGCGGGACGTGTTTTATTTGTCTTCGAGTTTGCTAGGATGACACTGAATAGAGAAGCTCTTACAGGATTTTTTTTTCTTTTGTAAGGAATAATTCTGCTCACACTATTCATTAAAGGCCATGGCTTGTTTGACAGATTTTGTATGTGCATGTTAAAATGGTAAAATCACAGCTTGCTTGTTTTTTTGGGATGTCAGGTGTAATTGATGCCAAACTGAGTCTTGATCACATTGTTTCATGACTGAAGTTAGATGCGCTTCTTTCTGTCCATAGGTTCACAAACATTTTACTAGGGCTAATCTGGCACGCTTTGTGTGTGAATACGTGTGAGTGTCCACCACAGGACTAGCATTCTGTTCAGTGCTGGTTCCTGCTTTGCCCTCAGTTGCTGTGAGGACAGGCTCTGGCACCCTTTTTATACCTCACGGTAACCAGCAGGTTCACAACACTACTGCAGTTGTTACTTAATCTCGTTTTAAGTTGCCCTTCAAATTTGAAGTACCCATTAAAATAACATAACCATTTTGTAGGGTGGCACGCTAATGAAGTCTTATTGTTGCTAATAGCTTCTCATACCTGGTTTCAATTTTTGGCCTTGTTACTGTCTCTCTGTGTTTGATTTCTCTGTGATTTTTCTTTGGGTACCCCAGGTTTTCATTCTTATCCCAAAAGTTACAAAGTTAGATCAATCAGCATCTATAATTTTGCCTTTTATTAATTGACAAGCTGTGTTATCCATCTAAGACACGTTAAAATGTAAGTAATCAGTAGGCCTTTAGTGTTAAAGTTTGTGATGCACTGCCTATTGGAATGATGAATGCAATGCATTTTATTACTAAAAAAGTTAGTGATGGCGCTGTCTTTTGGAAATTCAGAGACGTAGCAAACAGACAGATACATAAGCAGACACAACCACGTATCCTTTTATTAAAACTGGTATAGCAGTTTATGTGAACATTCTCTATGATGAGCAGGCTGTCCATTTAGAAAAGGTTTCTATGTTATACTTGATGCTAGAATAAGGTTCCCTAATGCTTCATAATAAAATAAATTAGTTAAAAATATAGTTGAATGGATTAACTCTGTATAGTATTATCAGATTACGCATTAAGGGTTGTCAGAGGAGGCAAGGTCAGGCTGACACCCTGGCTAGAATGGAGGGTGGCTACTTACCCAGCCAGAAGGCCTTTATAATGACTGGAGTGTGAGAAACGTCCTTCCAGAGATGTGAATTCCCTCTGTATGCTGGGTGGCAACATCCCTCTGGTGGAGCTTCCATTTGTGCACCCAAAGTGCAGCATAGGGCACTGTAGTCCCAAAGGGCAGCCCAGTTGAGGTACTTGGGTGCTGCCAGGGGAAGCTGTCAAAAGGACACTCTTCTGTCCAAGGTAGGTTCCACCTGTCCTGTAGGTGCTTCATGGTAGTAATGGTGTTGGACCAGAAGTATTCCTTGGTCCGGGAAGAAAAGTAACTGCTCTGCCTTTTCTCCGTGTGTAAGTGAGATCCTGGAGTGGAGTCAAGCAAAGTTCACTTGGAAGGAGTTGGAGGACAAAGATAAGGAGAAGGAGTTAATAAAGAAAAAAGGAGGAAAATTGTTTAAGGAGATAATCAGGAAGAAGATATTTGCATGGGCGGCACAGTGGCGCAGTGGTAGCGCTGCTGCCTCGCAGTTAGGAGACCCGGGTTCGCTTCTCGGGTCCTCCCTGCGTGGAGTTTGCATGTTCTCCCGTGTCTGCGTGGGTTTCCTCCGGGCGCTCCGGTTTCCTCCCACAATCCAAAGACATGCAGGTTAGGTGGATTGGCGATTCTAAAATTGGCCCTGGTGTGTGGGTGTGTTTGTGTGTGTCCTGTGGTGGGTTGGCACCCTGCCCAGGATTAGTTCCTGCCTTGTGCCCTGTGTTGGCTGGGATTGGCTCCAGCAGACCCCCGTGACCCTGTATTCGGATTCAGCGGGTTGGAAAATGGATGGATGGATGGATATTTGCATGATAAAAATAGTTTATTTGAACCTGGGACTGTGTCAGTATAGTTGTGTAAAGTAGCTGGGGTTCAGTTATGCCTCTTACTTTCCACAGGGCAAATATAAATATAAATTAAATGCAGGTGATGTGGCTTAGTGTATTGAGAAGGAATTGGATTTCAAACAACAAAACTGCTAGTTCAGTGACCACCACCAACCCATTGTGTGACTCCAAGTGAGGCATTTCACCTTCCTGTGCTCCAACTATAAAAACTGTGATGATATTTACTACCAATATGTGTTATAATTAGTGTAGTCTTCGTTCAGTGTACAGATCTGTCTTGTTTTGGACTTCAGATTCAGAGTTGTGAAGGGAATATTAGACTGTGTCACAGATTTTCATGGTGAGCATTTGCTGGCTAATTTGTAACAGGAATACAGAGCTGGATTTTATTTATGAGTTTCAGACAATTACATTTTCAGTTGTGTAATGTTCTGCTCATTTGCAGCTGAAGTTAAACATAATATAATTTTTGAAGCACCTTATCATAGTAAATTGTAATGTTTTTAATTTGGTATTATACAATACATTGAAAATAGGGTCTTAAATGCATAGATACATACTTTGTTGTTTACTCGAATAATCTGAGATTGATTAGATATTGTAATTTCAAGTCCGGTGGAATGATTTATTCACTTGTGCCACCGAGAATCTTTGAGATGAGCAGAAGAGTGTGGACTTCATTTGTAAGTATTCACAGAAAAGGAAAGCATTAAAATAGTTCAAACATACAGCAAAAACCTCTTTCAAGAAAAAGTTCAGTGGTACAACTTCAGTACACATTCAGTTTTTACTTGTCGTTATTCACTAGTAAAATGTAATGTAGACCTGTAGTTAAAATATTGACCCTTGACTTATTATATCTTTGGCTCCTAAAGTCTGGGAGAAGATGTTTTGTGTTGGTGGTTTTTCATGACCAGGTGTTCATCCTAATTACTGTCGTGTCAGTAGAAAATTAAAGATTTGATTGTTACTGAATTTTGCTACGAGATCAGTTGAAGAAAGTGAGGACTGCCTGCAGCAATGTTTTGGTGTTCAGGATAAGTGTGATATTTTTTTTGCCCTTTTAGGAGATCCATTATCCAATTTCAGATGACATTTTCACAAGCCCTACATTTTATGACCATTTGGGCTGTAAACTGTATTAAATGCAGAGCTTTACACTAACATAACACATAGATGGAGAAAACTTAATTATCGACAAATATAATAGAGGCTGGTTCACAGATCTAGGTCAGGCCAGATTCTGTGCCTCCTTACTGAAAGTTTAGTCCTTTTATACTGTATGTATATTTTAAATTAATTGCTTACTGAAAAATAAATGGTTTCTTCTTTCTTTTTAAATAAGTGCTATATTTCATAATGTGGATCTACTTAGTCACAGTAGTTGTAAAGTAGGCCTTGTTGTTGCTCAGTTGACTTAGTGCATGCATTGATTCCTACCATATTGGTGCCATCTTGTGTAAGTGCAAAGGTTAGTAATGTTCATCCTGTAAAGTTTCATTTAATTAAGAAAATAAAAACTCTTTCTTTAATCATCAATTAATAATTCATTTTTTACTTTTTATTTTGGTTTTACCCTTCTTGCTACTGCAAATTCCAACAGTGAAACTCTACCGGTTTAACCCATTTATGCCTCGTGTACCATTATTGGAACGACAGTCACATTGGAGTTATTTATATCCTACTGCTCAAGGCCATCGCCGGGCTCCATCTTTTCACGCACGTCTGCTTCCTGGGGGTACACCTTATCACGTTGTGCACGTTAGTCAGTGTGCTGCAGATTGTTGTGCTGGGATCTCCTCAAGAAGTCATGTGAATTTCCTTACATTTTTGAAGAACCAACCCAAAGACAAGTAAATATAATTTTGGAATGGAATGGAATAATTTTTTTTTCTCTTCAAATTCTTGTTCCTTATATTCTTCTATGCAGCATATGTGAATTTCATGCACAAACTCAAAAATTTCAGCCTTCAAAAATATGACTGCATTCTTCCTTTATTTTTTTCCTCCTTGCAAGTTAACTTTAATTGAAAAGGCATATATGGTGATCACTGGCCAAACTATATTTGTTTCAGAGTTATCAAATAAGTGGCTGTATAGACTGTGGAAACCTTTTAGAAATCCAAAGAAACTGTCTGGCTGGAGTGTAATCCCATAATGTTTCCCAATAATCCATACCTTTACTGCGGCCACAAAAGTAGCTGTCAGATTCTCCAATTTCTGTTATCAGGTGATTAAAAACAAACAATAACTTGTAGTTTGGGTCTGAAGTGGAACACAATAAATATACTCTATTATGATTAAACTAGAACCATTACACAGCGTACAGTATATGCATGGCAGTTTGCAGTTATATATACATCAAATCATGAAAGTGTAGATTGTGATGACAACATAGCTGTATGGGTAACATCAAGAGACGTCAAAATGATTGGTTAGTTCCCCTGTGTGCAGGTGTGTGTGTGTAGCCAGCACTCTCTTGACTTTAATAAGATAAACATCTCAGAAAAAGGCTAAATTTGATCAAAAATTCCTTACTTAGACAATAATATTGGATAAAGTACAAGAATTAATTGATCATCACTCAAGTGCTGTGTTGCAGTCCTATTTCAGATTTATTTTTAGTGTCCTGTTGCAACACAACACAAATGTGGCATTAAAATATTATAATGGACAGGAAACGGACACCTGATTCAAATAGCAATGCAAGCAAACGCTGTTTAACCAAATAACTGACATAAAACTAAATTCCATAAAATCAAAAGGAAACCATAAATTTCAGCAGTTAAACAGGTACAGTAGTTTGTAATATCTTTGTTGCAGATATGTCAAGAGTATACTTTTTTAACACTGCTTACACTTTCATTCAGAGTGACAAGGTGCCACAGTGGTTAGTGCTGTTGTCTTACAGTTCCGAGAATCTGACTTCAGACGTCTATGTTGAGCTTGCAAGGTGCCCCCATGCTGTGTGAGTTTACTCTCTAGGCATTCTGCTTCCTCCAACATCTTAAAAATAAGATAAGAAAAAAAGGCTCCATATTTGTCCAATGTGAGTGAATATGTAGGCTTCTATTAGTCTGTTCTGTAGTGAACTGACATCCCATCCAGAGTTTCTTCATCTGCCTTGCACTCAGTGGTTGACTCTCTCCCCTGTGGTCCTAAATTGGAATAATAGAAAATGAATTAATGAAGCAAGGATAAGCCTTCCCCTAATGGGAAATCTAATTTTGTATATCAAGAGCCAAACTGCAGGCAAACTGTGAATCATTTATGTGGCCTGGGAAGGATTGTAGTTTGTTTTGGACCTTAGTGTGAAAAGTGTATATACAGTACTAAATCACACAATTTAAAATGCTCTTTTTGGTTATATATTTAACTACATTTCCATAAGAAATAATTCAGCATTTTACAGAAACATTGTGTTTATGAAAAGGACATTGAAAATATACAAGTATTAAAAATGTGTTTCTTACATCAGGAGCCCACTCACTGTGCACACAGAAAATTAGAAAGTGATGTTGGGGAAGATGAAGAGAATAGCAAGATTGAACTCATTTTAAGTTGTGCTTTTAACAGATTTTTATAAATAGGGGATAAACAATCTCATGTTTTAATAGAAAAGTGCATTAGGATTCTCTCTCTTTAGTGGGTAGAAGTACAATTATAAAGGTGAGCATCTGGATTTTAAAGGCTGAGTGGAATTTGCTTGAAGAGAAATACAAAGGGAACAAAACTACAAAAAGGCATAAAAGGATCAAATGTAAAAGTATAGCACGCATATACAGATAAAGTCACTCATCATTAGTAAGATGAACTAATTGCTGCTTCTAAGAATTTTTGGACTATGTTCTGGTCCCTTTTAAGTCTAAACAAATATAAATCAAAATCAGTGCTTGAAAGCCAAAAATGGTAATATCAATAACATTGCCTTCTTGGCTTCCTTGAATTCTTGGCTTTGAGAACGGGTCAATCACAGGAAACTCCGTCTTTTATCAGGTTTGGGTCCATATGAGATGTCTACATCAGGAAGCACTGAACTCTTATAGCCCTTTGGCTGGAAGTGTCATTTCACTGCTGCAAAGGAGAAAAAAGATAAGGCTGTTAGCAACATTGCCCCCACTCACCTCAGCGGGGTATTCATACCGCTGATGAACCAGGAATGTGTTCCTCTGATATGCATGCATAACACAGTATTTAAAATTCTAAAGTAATATATATCTAAAAAATATGAACAGTCACGTGATGTCAGGAAATTTGTGGAAGGAGACTAAAATCCAGAGAGACAACCCACCTCAGAAACACCTCACAGAATGCACTCCTCCTGGGATTTAAACTGGGGTCCAGCTGCTAAACTATTGTGTGCTTGCATAATTTTTTTAATGTAGTGTTTATGCAAACCTGTATATGGAGTTTTATTTATACTAGACAGCTTTTAGCAGTATAATGTATCTATAAAAGCATGTCTTCTTTTTCCTGGCTATGACTATAGTGAAGAGTGTGGACAGACAAAATAAGTGAAAACTTGCAAGAATGTGTACTTCCTTCATTTCCTAGTTTTTTTTTCTTGTAGCAGTTTTGTATTATTCTACTCTACCCTTTTGTATTCTTTAATGTTTAGCCTTTGTCAGAATGCCTCAAATCCAATAGACTTATCACTGTACAGTATATAATTTATTGTACTTTATAACTTCTACCCACCTTCCCTTCTACATATATAACCTCAGGCAAATACACTGAGTAAAAGACAAGACGGAGTTAAGTTACAACTTCAAATAATGTATTATTGATAACATTCATAAAATAATAACAAAAGCAAAGTATATGTGAATATTGGCAAACATACACCCTGATACATGCTTATGTGTAGTTTCAGGTGGCACACAGACTTGTAGTTACTTAAATGTCTTTAGTTAAGTCATCATTTCAAACTTTCTTCAAGACAGGCCGCATGCCTGTCTCAATATGGCTGTTGAGCTGTGGTCTTCGGTGTGGTGATCTTTTTATACTAATGGTGTGAGAAAGAGGACTAAAGCAAGCAAATTTATAGATTTTTTGTCCAAACCCTTACACCAGTGGGATTCCGGTACATCTTATCCCCAAGTTTCTGGCTTATTTTCACACCTGCCCCCAAAACTATTTGTTGAGTGAAGCTTGCCAGCTAGGTAGTTTGCCTCCATGCTGGGGATTCGTTGAGAGAGTATGTCCTGCAGAGAATCACTTACCAAACTTGTTTTAGGCACTTTCTCCAACCCTGCCATAAAATTCCTCACCCTAAGTCAGTCCTAAAAACTGGAGGTTTGGAGGAGTGTTGGTTAGTTAAACATCAAAGTATTACTGTTCTTATCAATGATATAACACCCTGAAACACTAATATTACATATGCTTTGTGTAACTTACAAATAAAGACATACAAAATATGTATCTACTTATATACAAAATTTCACACCACAGCACTTAGTAAGCAATATCTGACAAATATTTAATTAATATTTAATAATGTGGGCAGCACGGTGGCGCAGTGGTAGTGCTGCTGCCTCGCAGTTAGGAGACCCGGGTTCGCTTCCTGGGTCCTCCCTACGTGGAGTTTGCATGTTCTCCCCGTGTCTGCATGAGTTTTCTTTGGGCGCTCCAGTTTCCTCCCACAGTCCAAAGACATGCCGGTTAGGTGGATTGGCGATTCTACATTGGCCCTAGTGTGTGTTTGTGTGTGTCCTGCGGTGGGTTGGCACCCTGCCCAGGATTGGTTCCTGCCTTGTGCCCTGTGTTGGCTGGGATTGGCTCCGCCAGACCACCGTGACCCTGTGTTCGGATTCAGCAGGTTGGAAAATGGATGGATATTCAATAATGAAAACAGTATGCTGTTTCAATGCCAGTATTTGATGGGGAAACACTTCTCCAGAAAATGTCTCAGAGCCTCTGTCCCAGCGAATGGGATTTAATATCATGTCTTCCCCTTTCTGAGAAACATGGCCAATAGATGGCTTCATCTGAATTCCTCCAAAATTGCTTCATAATATCCTGCAATCCTGTTCAATATTTTAGAATGAAAACAGACTTGTTGATGAAACTATCAGATTTTATTACAGTAAAAAATGGATTTCATGTAAGTAGATCACAAAACAAATTCATTGTATATCATTTTCCACCTTTACTGACATGTTTTATTTAAAGAGCAAAATGCAATAAAAAACAATCCAATTATAAATACAATAATATGTCCTAAAGATAATCCATAAAACTCATCATTCAATCTCCACCTTACTCAGAGAGCTATGCGACAAGACAACCTCATATAAAGTGTAAAACAGCACATATAAATAACGGTTCAGCACAGGTCCATTATGCTTGCTTTAGAATTGCATTGACCTGTGTCGTTCAGAATTGACTTTTAAATCTACTGATGGTTTATAAAGCATTAAATAATCTCGTTCCATTCTATATTTTAAAATGTCTTTCCTACTAGACTCCAAGTCGCAACCTTAGATCTTCGAATGGAGGTCTACTTATAATTCCAAGAGCCAAACTTAAAAGAAATGGTGAGGTGGCCTTTTGCTGTTATGTACCTAATATCTGGAATACTTTACCTATAGAAATTTGTCAGGAAAATACTGTGGTACATTCTAAAAAATGGCTAAAATCTCATTATTTTATTATGGCTTTTTCATAGCTACATTTTAGTTGTTTTTCTAATAGACTATATAGGTATAACATTATCATATTTTTCAGGGATCCACAATCTGTACTAATCCCCACTGTTCCCTGCTGTCTTTTCTGGTTCTTCTGTTTTGGCGATCTGTGCCACCGCCTCCTGATCAAAGCACCATGCAGTGCAGCCCCCTGAGATGATGGAATGAAGGCGGGTTTCTCGACTGTCCATAAACTTCATCAAATCCTCTCATGTTAAGCATGAAAACTAAGAGGTTTGATTGAAGAACATTTATGTTAGGTAGAATCTTATGGCATTGGAACCCCTGCAGATTTTTTTTTTTTTGCAGCCTAAATGGAGGTTTTTTTTTATTTTCTTCTTCTGTCCTCCTGTTCATCTGACCTTAACCTTATTTTGTTGTTGCTTATTCTTTTTAATATTGCCTAAATTGTTTTTCTTTTCTTGTAACCTTCTCTTTGTCATCTTGTAAAACACTTTGAGCTGCATTGCTGTATGAAAATGTGGTATATAAATAAATGTTGTTGTTGCATTAATAAATACTAGTCAATTCTAAAAAATCTTCATAAATAGAATTTCAGTTTTTCCAGTTTTTGATAATGTACAGTAGAACATCCCTTTCCCATTGAGTTCTACTGTAGAAGGTGAATTGGAATTCTACATGTTTAGCAAAATAAGTCTTAATTTCAGTAGTGTGGTAAAGAATATTAACACATTTTTAACAGGAGAACCCATATGTTGCTGTTCCAGATGTTGCTATTAAACCATTAGGAGTGATTTTAGGTCAAGCCTATCCAATAATAGTCTCGCAGGACTAGACGTGACTCTCAAATGAGAATACACGTATGGGGAAAACCCACCTAAAAATGTGTAGTGAATAGCGATGAAATCCTGCGCTGCAAAGGCTACACCCACAGGGCTTCTTTCTAAAACACCCACCTCCAATTTCTCCAGTCTGTGCTTTTTAAACCACTGCGTATGGGGGTATCGAAGAGAGTGAAAAAGATACTGAACAAAAGACTTGATGCTGAGAGAAATAAAAAAACACTGCAATTGCTCTTCTCCATTCAGGAGCTCATTAGGACAAGATAACTAAAATTTAATGATTAATTTGCACGTTGTTACAGTATGAGCATGGCGACAGTGAAGACAAACACTACAAACGTCTGAGAAGTGCTTTTGTCTGCCGCAATAGGTTTCTGTCATTTTAACTATTGCATCAATATATGACATAACAGCAAATAGAGTTTAGATAAACATTGAGGTCTATGTATATATAAATATATATTTTAAAACGCTGCAATTATTTTGTCATGGCATGTCTGTGTTTCCAATTAGACAGTAATGTTAAATCTTTTTTTGGCTATTCGTGTAGACTTGCAGTCAGATGGTGGACGCTGTCAGCCTTCTCCTTGATTTTACTGGTGGTGTTAGGGAAATTTGTTGTTTTGGTTTTCAGTATGAAATCTACATCTCCTGGGGCTCTTCCTAACTGTCTTTCTTAATGGCAGTCCTTTTCATGGAGTTTAATGCACCGTTTTCTTCAAATGCATATTTTGCAGTTCATGTTTTCACAAACCGAGCTGACAATTCTTTCATGCTTATAATAACTCCTACAATATCATTGTAACGCTGAACAACAGAGAGCACAAACGTCACCTATGACAACATATCGTTCATGTTTACCACTCGTCCTTGGATGCCATAAGAAGCTAATGTATTATCTGATGCTACAGAAAGGTTTTTCCAATTCAACAGTTATGTTTATTTTTTAGAACAGGTTTTGTATATTTTTAAAAACTGCATTGTGCTGTCTGTACATGTGGCACACATTTATTAGTCTATTAGTATTTTTAGGAGAGATTTCAACAGTAGACAGTTCACTGTAAACAAACCTTGCTGTCTGTCAGACCAGGTTAACAAGAGCACCACTGCTCTTTGCAGTTGAAAATCACAGTCCCTACTTTGAGTGCTGCCTTAATGAGGCATTGGATTGATTTAGAAATGTGACACTCAATGAACCGTTAATTGTTTACACTGAGGTTTTAGCAAATTTCACTCATGGTTGTTTTCAGACGTATGATTTGTCAAGCTTCAAAAAGACTAATCTAACTGAGATTGACAAAAATATTTTTCCATAAAGTTTTGAGTGTAGACCACTTCCAGAACGTATGACCTAATGATGCAGGTACTTGATAATATTGCTTACAGGTCATAATTTTACCCTGGGTTTCTTTTACACACTTTAGACAAGTTACATGTAAAGAATCAACAATTTTATGTTTAATGATGGAGTGCTTGGTGCATGCCCTAACCCTAACCACAATGTATTTTCTAAATGGTTGAATTTAATTACTTTTCTGAAATTTTAATTGAGAATTTCATTCCCATCATTTCCTAAGATCATCATGGGGTAAATCCCTTGAAATCTGTTGATAAAGTCTGGGGATGCTGTCTAAATCTTTATCCAAACAAGTCTGTATCACCTCTGGGATAGATGAGGGAAGTTTAGGAGGTTGCTTTGGCGGAAGACTCTTAATTTGTAAAAGAAGAAATAGTGTGTCAGTTGAAGAATATATTTGGAGCATAATACTTCAAATGATATAAATACATTTTAAATATTGAGGTCACTAAACATCAAAATGCCCAGTGATGCTCATTAAATGAATAATTACAAAGACAAATGTTACTAGTGTAGAGGCAGCAGATAATGGCTTCCCTACCTTAAAATGTGTCTTACGGTATATTGGTTCCTAGGTATGTGACACAAAATACTGCCAATATGAAATGTAGCCTTGTGTCACGTATTATATCACATTGCCATATGACTGAAGTGAAGCACAAAGGAAAATAAAAATGTATTTCATCAAAAGCAGGGAGATTTAAAAATCATATTGAAAGCCAAAAACTAAAGTATAACATACCAAACGTACTACATTTTAGCTGAACCGATATTCACTGTATAACAAGGCAAACGTAAACGTTGTTGGTACACAACTTAGACATCATTACATTTGAAAATGGGCTGGGACTGCAGGGTAGGCATTGCACCCACACATGCATGAGTATGGTGAATCGAAAAATTGTTTTATAGATGGACCACTGCAACCACTGGCTTGTTTTCAAATGAAACTCTTTTGGGAATGGCAAAGCATCATGATATACTCAAACACTACTGGGAGTAGTTACTACAGCTCTCATGAGCCAAAGATATCAGAACGATGTCTTGAAACATTGAAACAACTTTTACAAATACTGATTAAGAAATCGAGGTAGATAACCACAAGGAGGTAGTACATAGCAGTGGAACTTGCATTGATCCCAATAGCAGTTCAGTTGCATGGTGGAGGGAAAAAGAAACCTAATTTCTAATTTTTGCTTTTCTTGGAAAATCATATGTCTGCCCAAAGTATGTCTGTACCCAGTAAATGAATGCAGGGG
Source organism: Polypterus senegalus (assembly GCF_016835505.1). Taxonomy (NCBI): domain Eukaryota; kingdom Metazoa; phylum Chordata; class Cladistia; order Polypteriformes; family Polypteridae; genus Polypterus; species Polypterus senegalus. The sequence goes on along the minus strand of NC_053168.1, from coordinate 69,557,758 downwards.
ATATTTTAACAGCAGATATTGCAGAGTGTCAATATTTCTGTTATTCTTAATGGAAAAGGAAATGTAATGTTATAAGGCAGTACCTGAAGTGAAAACAAATGAGTGTTGGTACTCTCTGTTTTTATCGCCTTCTTTGTTCTCCTTGCAGTTTTACTTGATATCTAAGTTGAGTTGTGTGGGGTGGAGGGTGGTCCCCCTCTTAGCTTCAAGCATGAGGACATTTATACATTAGATTAGAGACCACATCCTTCTTGTAGTTTTGAGCTTAACGATGTTCATACATTATAACGGATAGCGTAGATGGTGGGCTGGATATCTTCTAGTTTTTTTGAAGATAAGATCTGAAAGTGCTGGTATGTAACAATTTACTGCCAGAACGCAGCATAAAATGGAAGAGTGCCAGTCCTTTGTACCACTCCATACTGGCCCACTTCAAGCCCTAATTATGAGTTTCTTATAGATCCAGTCAGGACTTGCATCTAATGGGTCATTTCAAGTAGGAAATAAAAGGACAACCATTGTTGAAGCAAAGTTGGTTTTGCAATGTACAATATCATTGTATTTTAGGTTTATTGGATCATTACGTGAATAGTGTACAATAACATTCTTGCTTAATCATCCAACATGTCTTATGATACTGCAGTGAAACTAATGTTAATTTTAAAGATTATTTTATTTTAATAACCATGAAAAAGTTACAAAAAAGTGTGTATTTGTTCACTGATTTAAATTATATTTGCAGTGTTTTAATTTATAAATGTATAATGAAAAGTAACTCTAAACATAGAGTACACTTCATATCATGGGAATATTATATTGTGATGCCTGAATCGCAAAATATGAATTGTATCATGAGCTGAGCATTTTGTCGCATGCTTGTTGCTGCCATATCTTTTCCAATTGGTGAACCACTGGATTGACGCTTAAATTGTTTGTAAATTGATTGTAGTTAGTATTGACTAGAGCACAAAGCAAAGCACTGAGAGAAGATTTTGAGTAAGATTTTCTTTTTTCATGGCTAACCAAGCAGATATGATTTCTAGAATTGCTGTCAATTTCTAATGTTTTATTACACAAATATTTGCAGCACAGTAACAGAACTCTGGTTAAATGTTATGGCTCATTACGATTTGATGATGCATTTGTTGAGCACCTTGCACTGTGTGCGTGTGCCCTTCCATGACCATGAAGTGTCATAACATACAGGCATGAGATCTAAAAGGACATCATGGTGGTCATTTTGAGGACCTTGGCTATATACCAATGAGCTTGAGTTTAGTGATTCTGCTGCTAAAAGCAGCCAAGGAGGGGAAAAAAACTATAAAATTATAAATTTCTAATTGTGGCTTTCCAAAAAAAAAGAATAAAAATAGCTTTTGTGTAAATCTTACTTTGGAGTTTTATCTCCATAACCTACCTCTCCTCTATTTTGCATATGATTCTTATTGTTTGAACTTTGTTAAATGTAGATGAATTGTAGTATTGAATATATGAAAAAAGATGAAAGTGTGATGAATGAAAACTTGGTATAGTACTGTAAATTAGTACTTATTTATATTTATAGTCTCCTCAAAAGAAAAGGCAATATAATATATTGAATTTCTTTGGAAAATGAAAAAATAATTATTTTTATAAATAATAGTGTGTCTCATGTGGTTATGAAGCCTATAAACCAATTGATAAATGCAATATAGTTTTGTCATTCAATTATGCTGCAGCCTGAGCGGTTCTCTAATTAACGCCAAGCAGATGCATGATTGATGACTTTGGACACCACACAAGATATCTGAGAGTCAGTCAAGCTTCCCAGGACAGTAAGGTGTGTACTGTAAGTGAGCTGAAGAACGGATTTCACTAATTCAGCTCTAAAGTCTTCTTCAGCAGGTGTGTTCAAAGTGAAAAATATATGACAGAAAGAACTTGTTCGGGCTGCATGGTTGTATTTGTAGCATTCTTTTTATTCAGTTATTGATTCACTCTGCTTCCTGAAAATGAGCCTTTTCTGCCTATGGCATCAGGGCATTTTTTATGTCAGTTTATGTGCAGATAAGCTGATCTACCAGAGGCTTGCAGTTCAGCAAATTGTCACATTCTGTCTTTCATCAACATTCATTCGTGATCTGGGAATTCAGCACTTTTATATCTGGACAAAATGGTATTATAATAGGGTGTTCCATTATCTCTGGAAGACATCCTACATTTTATCATTTTTAATTTTGCTGCAGTGGATAATGATTCAGCCCTGACACTACATAGAGCACATACTATTCTGTATACAGGGATACCAATTAAGGGTTAAAGTTTAGTGTGGCCTAATAGATACGCCATTGGATGTTTCATAAAGGCAGCTAGCTCAATTTCCACCACTTTCTTACAGTCATAAAGTCACATAAAGTCATAAAACACATCAAAGCTCCAGTCATGTGAATGTGTCAGCAATTGTTCCTTGTGTAAAATACCTTGAGATTTGGGTTCATTACAAATATCGTCTTACACAGCTCAGTGCCACAGAGAGATTGAGTATTTCAGGACGTTTATCTGGCTATGAAATCTATGCATTTATTAATTGTGTATTTATGCATGTTATTTTAATTGTTCATTTCAAAAGCTTTTTAAGTTATAATTGCCACCAACCACAGAATAAGGGTGCAGATCTCTTAATCTAACTCCAATTTATTATTAACATTTAAAGATTACTTTTACTGTAAGTTGGAAATTGATTATACAGTGGTGTGAAAAACTATTTGCCTCCTTCCTGATTTCTTATTCTTTTGCATGTTTGTCACACAAAATGTTTCTGATCATCAAACACATTTAACCATTAGTCAAATATAACACAAGTAAACACAAAATGCAGTTTTTAAATGATGGTTTTAATTATTTAGGGAGAAAAAAAAATCCAAACCTACATGGCCCTGTGTGAAAAAGTAATTACCCCCTGAACCTAATAACTGGTTGGGCCACCCTTAGCAGCAATAACTGCAATCAAATGTTTGCAATAACTTGCAATGAGTCTTTTACAGCGCTCTGGAGGAATTTTGGCGCACCCATCTTTGCAGAATTGTTGTAATTCAGCTTTATTTGAGGGTTTTCTAGCATGAACTGCCTTTTTAAGGTCATGCCATAGCATCTCGATTGGATTCAAGTCAGGACTTTGACTAGGCCACTCCAAAGTCTTCATTTTGTTTTTCTTCAGCCATTCAGAGGTGGATTTGCTGGTGTGTTTTGGGTCATTGTCCTGTTGCAGCACCCAAGATCGCTTCAGCTTGAGTTGACGAACAGATGGCGGACATTCTCCTTCAGGATTTTTTGGTAGACAGTAGAATTCATGGTTCCATCTATCACAGCAAGCCTTCCAGGTCCTGAAGCAACAAAACAACCCCAGACCATCACACTACCACCACCATATTTTACTGTTGGTATGATGTTCTTTTTCTGAAATGCTGTGTTCCTTTTACGCCAGATGTAACGGGACATTTGCCTTCCAAAAAGTTCAACTTTTGTCTCATCAGTCCACAAGGTATTTTCCAAAAGTCTTGGCAATCATTGAGATGTTTCTTAGCAAAATTGAGACGAGTCCTAATGTTCTTTTTGCTTAACAGTGGTTTGCGTCTTGGAAATCTGCCATGCAGGCCGTTTTTGCCCAGTCTCTTTCTTATGGTGGAGTCGTGAACACTGACCTTAATTGAGGCAAGTGAGGCCTGCAGTTCTTTAGACGTTGTCCTGGGGTCTTTTGTGACCTCTCGGATAAGTCGTCTCTGCGCTCTTGGGGTAATTTTGGTCGGCCATCCACTCCTGGGAAGGTTCACCACTGTTCCATGTTTTTGCCATTTGTGGATAATGGCTCTCACTGTGGTTCGCTGGAGTCCCAAAGCTTTAGAAATGGCTTTATAACCTTTACCAGACTGATAGATCTCAATTACTTCTGTTCTCATTTGTTCCTGAATTTCTTTGGATCTTGGCATGATGTCTAGCTTTTGAGGTGCTTTTGGTCTACTTCTCTGTGTCAGGCAGCTCCTATTTAAGTGATTTCTTGATTGAAACAGGTGTGGCAGTAATCAGGCCTGGGGGTGGCTACGGAAATTGAACTCAGGTGTGATACACCACAGTTAGGTTATTTTTTAACAAGGGGGCAATTACTTTTTCACACAGGGCCATGTAGGTTTGGATTTTTTTTCTCCCTAAATAACAAAAACCATCATTTAAAAACAGCATTTTGTGTTTACTTGTGTTATATTTGACTAATGGTTAAATATGTTTGATGATCAGAAACTGTGTGACAAGCATGCAAAAGAATAAGAAATCAGGAAGGGGGCAAATAGTTTTTCACACCACTGTATGTTACTGTGATATTTGCATTTGAATTGACTTACTATCATTTGCAAAGCTTTAAGTTATATTCACTTAGAATAAATATATGGTCAATAGACCCCTTTTATATGTAACTTCAGAGGTTATGTGTTAATTTAACTATCATATGCTTTATAATAAAACCCCAGAAGCTAGGCAGCTGAACTTTGCGTGTGTTGCATTTAATTCAAAGTCTAAATATTAAAAGACTGAAAAACTAAGAGGATGCCCTTCCAGTGGGTGTACCTTTTATTACATGTTTATGATAGCAGAGTAAAAGATCAGATGTTGTTTATGATAATTAGCAATTTGTTAACCAGCAAACTGAAAACTATAAACAGCAATAAAATAGCATGGATATTAACTAAGAACACAGGCATGCATTCTGGGAGATTACCCTAGAATCTTTCAAATTGGCCATTGGATCCTAGACTCCTTACATCCTGGTGCATAGCCCAAAGCAAGTTACTGGACCAGTTTTGAAAAGACACTGATAAGTTATGTAAAACTTTACAGATCGATATTTATAGGAGTCTGACTCCTATAAATGTGAGGCTGATGTAATAAACTCTACTTTGATGTCAGAAAACATTAAAAAAGGTTTCAACAGATGTGTTATGAAACAAACAGCTCTTATCCCAGAGAAAGGGCCAAAGCCTAAACTAAACTTTGGCATGTTTTTGATGAAAGAATTGACTTTCTTGAGAGCTTATTCAGGAGACAATTATTTAATTACTCAGGCTCTCCTAGTGGTTTACTGATTCTGATGCCAGCCATAATTTTTATCCTGTCATATGAAAAACAGTTGTCTAAATATTTGATGCTTAGACAATGTTGCTACAGATGTAATGCCAATAACCGACATCAATTATGGTTGGTCAATTCATATCAAATATTCTCCTGCCCATACTTCCGCATCAAAATCAAATAGTTATTTGTTATATGCAGATTATACATACAGTACAATGACTAGCAAATGCTTAGTTGCTCAACTCATTTAAGAAGAATATAAAAGGAATAAGACATGACTTTATAAATATTAAAAATCATTCAAAGAATTTTACACATGAGATAAATAACCTGCTCTCTCTTTATATATAAAATCCTAAGCCTAAAAGTGCAATGATTTTATGTGACTTTTTTGTCAGGCTTTAAATCAACCTTATTTTAAAACCTACATATATATGTTTGGTATCATTCTTTTCAGGATTTATTAAACTTTAATGTGAAGTTGTTAGATTTTCAGATTCTTATTCCGTTTTTAAATTATAAACTAAAATATCAAGAAAGTTGTGTTTTTTGTCAGTTAAAACAAATGGATCATTTATTTAGTCTCTTATACATACTCATCGAGCATAGTGGACCTCCGCTTAACAGGAATACTCCAATCAGTAAGAGAGTAAACATTTTATTCTCAATTCATGATTTTTACTCCGCTAAATAATAATTAATTTTTCTTTTACATATTTATAGAATTTCATGATTTTGACTCCAATAAATAATAATTTTTCTTTTGTACATTTACAGATTTTACTAATATTCTGGCCACAACTGGGGGTTGGGCGCCAAAGGCGCCAGGGGGGCTTGCCCTCTAGTAAATAAATAAATAACTTAATGTTAGAGAGTTTACAATAGGGCACTTTATTCAAAATGCAGATGAACTGTGGAATTAAGCTCCTCCTCAGATTCTCTGAACTGGACTTGAGGCAGCGGTAGAGGTTACCTGACCACCGTGCAGAGAAGAGGCCGTTGTTGGAATGGTTGATATCACTGATAATTTCCTATAACCTGGTCCGACATTGCTTGGTGTAGATATCCTTAAAGTTAGGAAGTGCAGGCACAGTGATGTATTCATCTTACCGTACCATCCTCTTTAGAGCATTGCTGTACTGCTGTGCGCTCTTCCCAAACCAGGCAGTAAAACTTCTTGTCGGAATACTTTCAATGATGGATGTGTAGATGTTCTTCAGAAATTTGGAAGACATTCTGAAATCCTTGAGGTGTTTGAGGTGTTTGAGGTGATGAAGATGTTGCTGTGCCTTCTTTGCCAAGATGTCAGGGTATTTGTGCTAAGTTAGGTCGTTTGTGATGTGGACACCAAGGTATCTGAAACTGTCCACCCTATCCACCTGAGTGCTGTTAGTACTGAGAACATTGTGAATTTCCCCTTGGGATTAATAAAGTATCTATCTATCTATCTATCTATCTATCTATCTATCTATCTATCTATCTATCTATCTATCTATCTATCTATCTATCTATCTATCTATCTATCTATCTATTGTAGCACCTCTGTTATTTTCTCCCAAAGTCCACAATTATGGCCTTTGTCTTGCTCACTTTCAGGAATAGACTGTTGTCTTGGCACAAGTTTGACAGACAATCCACTTCAGCCAAGTAAGCCTGCTCATTGTTGTTAGATATCAGATGCAGGTCGCTGAGCACTGCTGATCTTAGAGGGGATTATTGTGTTAAATGCAGAATTATAGATTACAAATAGCATTGTCACATACATTCCTCTCTTGTTGCCCAGGTGGGCCAGTACTGTATGAAGTATCAAAGGTGATAGTATCCACTGTGGATCTACTGGAGCAATATGCAAACTATAATTGATTCAGTTCTTTTGGCAGAGGAGAGCATATGTGATTTTTGACTAGCCTCTCGAAGCACTTCAGTGTTATAGGTGTTATTGTGATGAGAGATAGTCATTCAGGCAGGTTGGCCTTGCGTTTTTAGGTACAGGAAAAATGGTGGATCTTTTAAAGCATGTTGTTATGACAGACTTTGTTAAGAAGAAATTAAATTTTACCATGAGCACTGGTGCTAGCTGATCAGCACAGATCATGAAAACACATCATCAAAACATGCCACCTGGACCTGCTGCCTTCCTGGTGTTCACTTTCCATAAAGCTCTCCTTACATCATGTTCCTACAAATTGCGCACTGTTTCCTCACTGAGTGGTTCTCCCGCTGCAGATGTGTTTTACTGCTGGCTGCTGTTAGCAGTCTTAACATTGAAACAAGCATAGAAGTTATGAAGCTTGTTTGCCAGAGAAGTGTTGGCACTCAACGAAGTAGGAGTAGATGCTTTAGAGTCTGTTATTATCCGAAGACCTTGCCATATGCACCTAGGATCAGACTGTTCAAATTGTCCTTTCAATTTCGCCTCATGTCATCATTTAGTGGCATTCACTGCCCTTGTTAGGTTGTACAAAGCAACTTTGTAATCGCCCATATTCCCAGGCACAGCAGTGTATACTTTTACTTCATTGCAAATGGTTTTATCCACCCATTGTTTGTGGTTTATGTTAAGTCCTGATGATGACTTTTGGTATTGTTTCTTTTACAGGATATTAGATATAAGAAGTCACAGCCTCCATAAACATACTGATGTTGTCATCAGAGCTGCACCCAGTTGGCAGCAATCAGCACGTCCTGAAGAGTGGCCTCTAATTGGTATATCAATTGCAATAACTCACACGTAATTAGTACTTATTTCATTAATTTTTGTTTATATAAGAAAGAGAGAGACATAGTCAGATCTGTCCAATGCTTTATAGCCATTTATAAATGGAGTATAGCAGTGATCCAGTGTCTTGTCCTCTCTGGATAGAACATGTAATGTGCTGATAAAACTTTGACATTACCTTTTTTAGACTAGCCTTGCTGAAATCACCAGCCACAATGAGAGCAGCATCCAGGTTATCATTATGGTGGTGACTGAGTGTCTCATTCAGTTCCTTTGGGCCAATGCTGGTGTCCACTTGAGGTGGAATATACACAGCCATGTCAATGACTGAAGTAAACTCCCGGAGAAGATAAACTGATCTGCATTTAATCATTAGGATTATCAGTGTGGGCAAACAGTAGCATGGTAAAACACGCTCCTGCTGTTAAACCAGTTGTTTTTTTAACCATGAGACATAACTTCCACCTTTCCTTTTGCCAGACTCCTTTGCTCTGTCCATATGGTAAACCGAGAGAAATTCAGCACACTCGGTTGCATGATCCAGTACCACTGGGGTCAGCCATTTTTCTGGGAGACAAAAGATGTTGCAGTCCCAGATGTCTGGTTGGAACAATCCCCTTGAACTAATGTCATGTAGAATGTTCTCCAGCGACTGGACCTTAGCTAGTAGAGCACAGGATAAGGGTATTTGGTGGGCTTGAGCCATTAGCCTTCTGTATACTCCGACACATTTTTCTTGGCATTTCTTTTGAGTACACCTTCTGTTGTTGTCACAGTTTTTTCGAAATATCTCACTTGGCCAAGCTGAGTCAGTGAATATGTAGTCAGAAAGCTGCTGAGTGGCCCAAAATCCTATGTTTATGGGAGTCTGGCAATCATAACTCGTGAAACCCAAGGGAGGTGTGTAAAAAAATTAAATAAAATAGTACTTAACACAAAGTAAACACATAGTCTATCAGACTGTAATAAATGACTCCATCCCTTCTTGGGATAATATCCAACTGTGTCTGTTCTAGCAGCACTGGGACAATGACAAAAACCAGCTCTGGACAACAGTTCACCACATTTAGTACATCAAGTTAATTCAGAGAGGCCCATCAACCTAATTTGTAATACTGTAAGAAAAATTGGACAGAAGACACCTATGCAGGATTAGTTGATACCATGATGGATTCTTTATTGGTTAAAGAGAGCTCAGCAATAGATTAGGTTTCTGGAATATGTGTGTGTAAATTATAGAGACCAGAATGTTTTACCAAAATGAAACTACATGTTTCACAAAAATTGAAGTATAAATTAATTTTTAAAATAGTACACATATTTTACGCACAATAAATTATTACAGTATGTGTATAACAGCAGTACCTGATTATGTATTTATATTGGTTTACAGTCACAAGTGAATGAAATAGCATTTCCAGTTAGAAATATTTCATAGAGAGCAAACCAATTTGCAATATCTCATCCTTTCACTCAGCAGAACTTCCTCACACTCAGTTGCCAACAAAATAAAATATACTCCATGCTTGATTAACCTGGCTGAGACTGAGAGTGGTGCTTGGCAGACACCACCATGTGTCTTTTGAATAAACTCTGATTGGTTATAGAGTGGCGTAGATTGGCAAGTGTTTTTGAATAAAGCAAGGAAATAGGAGGTGGGAAGCACATGTTGAAAAGCTGAGCTGAATTGCTCCATTTTACACTTAATCATGTGTGGTTTGAAAAGTAATGATTTGTTTTCTTTACATTTCTTTAGGTTTATAAGTACAGCAATATTAACTTAGATTTGTGCTGTGATTTATTTTATTTACATTTAGGTAAAATATCACTGCTCTCTGTTTTGAAGTTGCTAGTCTTTGTTGATGCCCTGTGATGAACTGGCAACCTGTTTATGGTTATACCTCACCATTTTGCTAAACGTTAATAAGAAAAGCTCCGGCCTCCTGTGACCTGGGATTTTATAATGCATGTTTGAAAATGAATGAATGAATCTATGTAGTTTTTAAGGTGATACCCAGGCATTTTTGTGAAGACTGTGAAGATGAATAAAGTAGAGTAAGTAATATAATTCTCACATTGGCACTCTCTAGGGGAAGAAAACTGTTGATATAAGGCATAAATTCCCTTAAAAATAAGTATTGCAACCTTTTTTCAACGAAAATACATACATCAACAAGACCTAAGAGAGAGAGGTTTTTTGTTCAGTTATTGTTTTAACTTTGTTTCATAATCCTTGCTTTAGCTGAATTGATCTGGAAATCCTATTTTCTTTGTCACGAATGAAGACCTGTACTCTACTCAGTGCTTGATGACAGGTACCTACTGTACCAGGCAGTCAACATCCACTTATTAAAAGTGTTAAAAGTCTCTGCACACTTGCCTTCTATCCTCTCTTCTTTTTCTCTTGTGGTTCCTAATAAAATACAGAAATAAAGACCCTGAAGTTCACTCAATATAATGAAACATCTTCAAAGCACTACCCGTTCGCAGATGGTACACTCATCAACTATGTTAGTACAATTAGCTTTGAGAGACATGTTGACGCTGGCTTTGTGAGTCATCATATTGATTGTGCTAGGCACAGTTATGAGTAATTATGTTTAAAAATTAATTATGAGATATGGTGCAAAGAGACAATAAGGTGAAACACCACTTGAGACCCTAATTGAACATCTCTAGCAGTTTACAGCCACCTGTCTGAAAAGCACTTTGAGCCTAAAGTCACTTGGGATGGAGGGTTAAATGTGATAAAAAAAAATTTTTTTTTCCCCTTACTTTTTACTTCACACTAAAGTTAGATGATGTGAGCTACAGTGTTAAAGATGTGTTTTTACTTTCTTTTTGCTAGTTTTTGCTGCTTTTTCAGCCCTAATATTACCGTAATGGAAAGTTTTGTGGGTGTGTGAGCAGACAAAACACCTTGAAGAACAGCTTTCAATAGATTTATCACTGCAAGACATTTTTTGGGACTGTCTGTGTATAAATTGTTTATACAGTAAATATGTACGTGTGATGTAATGACACTGGTGAGTGACCCATGTTTATGAGTGTCTGCCAATTATAACTCACAAAAACTCATAAAAACAGGGGATGCAAAAATATAAATCAAATAACATTTAACACAGTCTTTTACTAGTGCTATACTACTTAGTTTTTGTAGAACCTAGACAGAAGCTGATACTAGGCAATATCATTTCCAGCATTTAGTCCATTTGAAGTTATTCATAATCTCCCCATAAATGTATGCTCTTGCTTATTTTATAGGAGCAGCATGTAAATTAGACATCTACCCTTCAACGTCGAGCACAAGGCATGAACTAAAATGGCATGGCACATCGCTGACCTGTTACTGTTTCTTAACCCTCATTTTCTGTTATAGAGCCACAGGGATGGCACACTAGTTCATCACAGGACTCGTGATTAATTTACATTGGGGGAAAATATACAATGCTGTAGAAAGTATCTTGGTGTTTTAGCAAATTTAAAAACTTTAATCTAATGTGAAAGCTCCCTGTATTTCTATAATCCTGAAAGACCTCTAGAGAAGAAAGTGTATTTTCTTAAAATCTCCCTTGAAAATTATGTCCTGATGTGATGTGCAATAGATATTAATTTACTTTTTCAAGGGCCTTTCTATATTTGAGCTTTTGAATAATCAAGGGAGGTTTTCCGTATGTTTCAAGAACTCTGAATCAAATGATACAAAGTAATTCTTTTATCTCAATTTATGTTTATTTGCTACACTTCCCACTGGACAGGCTGAGAGAGCTGTTCACATTTATAAACCTAATGAGAATAAAAAATAAAACACAAAATTCTATGCAAAAAATGAAATGTGTATGCGCTGCTGTCTCTCCTATTCAGTCTCCTGTGTTTGAATCTTTCGCCTGATCATTATCTGTGAGGAGTTTGCACTTTCTCCTCATGTCTGCCTGACTTATTATTTTGTTTTTCCTCCCTTGTTCTTAAATGCCTATTCAGTTAACTGGTGAATTTTCCCAGGTGACTGCAGGCCAGTAATGGAGTGGACCCTGCTAGCAGTTGCACTTTTTTATTTTGTACATAACATAATATTCTCCAACTTGCTTAATTCAATTCATGGTCACGGGGCCAAAACCTGTCCTGGTAGCACAAGGCACAAGGGGGAAATCGCCCTGGGAAGGGTGCCATTTCATGACTGGGCATGCAGTATACTCTGCATTTGGCCCCCCACCCACCTAACCCCTAATACTGCAGGATACTCCAAACAAATAACCTTCGAGTACAGAATTCAAACCTGCCACACTAGATCCATAAAGCATTTGTACCACTAACAAATAAATAAGTAATAAATATCCACATAGAAAAGAGAAACACAATTTTTCATGAAATGACAAACTTGAATTGTATGTACGTTCATAAAAATTAGTTTTATACCTCTGAACAGCACTCTAGCTTATGCAGTGAGACATTTCAATTTAGCAAACACTTTTTGGGTGCACTTGTCTCCAAAAAGGTCCATGTTGAACAATGCTTAAAAAAGATGTTCATTCAACAAGTCAAGAGCCACACTTGGGAAGTGATTTTTGCCTTCCTTACAGCCTAAATTGTCACTAGAATTAAGGTGAAAGGGCACCTGGCATGGCAGGTATATCACATGCCAGTGTTGTCATATACTGTGAATGATTTCGCTCTCCTCTGTGTCCCAACGAACTGTCAAGGTTTCACCAGAACAGAAAACCATCCAAGACCTGGTTGCCCTCAAGTAACCACACCAGATAGGACTGATTTCCAGCAAGTTTTCCATCTGTTCATAGTAGCCAGTTTATTGTTCTACACTGCAGTCTCCTGGGGAAGCCACTTGAACTGAAAAGAAGCACAAACCTATCAGGATAGCCTCCTCCTTCATAGGGAGAACCCTGGGCACACTGGAAACTGTTGTGGAAAAGAGGATGGTGACAAAATTGGATGCCATCATGAAAATCCCCATCCCCTTCAGGAGACTCTCTCTTGAGCACTTTTAGCCACAGGCTCATTCCACGTCGGTATGCTACAAAGTGTCTCTGGGGTTCTTTGCTGCCCACTGTTATCAAGCAATTCAATGCTTCCCCCTAATCTACTTGGTAAGTTCATTTTGAAGTATCTGCGTAATCTACATTTATTTATTTATTTTTTATTGATTGATTGATTGGCTGTATTATTTGTCCTGTGAGTCTATATTCTTGTTTTTATGTTTCTGCTGCTATATGCATCTGAATTTCCCCATGAGATTAATAAAGTTTATCTAATCTAATTCATATGAAGGATCATTTTAGACCTGCCCTCATGCTGCTGTTGAAACTGCTTGCAGACACAATCCCCACGTCAGTGATAAGACAGTGAGGGAGGGACAGGCTCCATATTGCTGGCCTCTTAACAAGTCAACATGAGGGAAGCCTTCTGCTTACACCTCCTGGCCTCCACTCTTCAATGAACTTGGACTAGAGAGAGGTTGTGGTGGACTCTACAGCAGTAGTACCAGGCGTTCTCATCAATTAAATAAAGTTTTAGCATGTAGATGAGAAGGCAAGAGAGTTTAGGAAGAGACAAGAAATGTATGCTAATGACTGTCTCCAGAAAAGTGACTCTGTGGTGGAGCCAGTGTAATGGTTTGGGCTGGTATTCATCATATAGACTGCAAGTAGCTCCATTACATTGTGGCCAGCCTCAAAGGGTGCATTAGAGGTACTGTATGAGATTGTACAGTAAATTATGTGTTCGTAAGTGAGGCAACATGACTTGATACTACGTGACAGTGCCAGGGTGCACACAGCACCTGTGGTTACAGCTGTCCTGGGGAATGCTGGTGTGCCAACAACTACAACAACATTTATTTATATAGCACATTTTCATACAAAAAGTAGCTCACAGTGCTTTACATAATGAAAAAAAGAAAAATAAGAGACAAAATAAGAAATTAAAATAAGACAACATTAGTACACATAGAAAAGGAGTAAGGTCCGATGGCCAGGGTGGACAGAAAAAACAAAAAAAAAACTCCAGACAGCTGGAGAAAAAAAATAAAATCTGCAGGGGTTCCAGGCCACGAGACCACCCAGTCCCCTCTGGGCATTCTACCTAACATAAATGAAATAGTCCTCTTTTTATTTAGGGTTCTCACGAAGTTACTTGATGTTGACGGTCATACAGACTTCTGGCTGTTAATCCATCCATCATTGTTGGAACATCACGGTGCTTTGAGCAGATGGTGGTCGCACAAGCCACCACCAAAAGGACACCGGAAAAGGAAACAGAAGAGAGAGTAGGGGTTAGTACAGATTTTAGAGCCACCATGAATAGTTATTATAATAAGCTGGATATACAGAGTATCAGGATTTTAATTACAGTGAAGTTATAAAAAGGCCATGTTAAAGTAATGTGTTTTCAGCAGTGTTTTGAAGTGCTCTACTGTATCAGCCTGGCGAATTCCTATTGGCAGGCTATTCCAGATTTTAGGTGCATAGCAGCAGAAGGCCGCCTCACCACTTCTTTTAAGTTTTGTTCTTGGAATTCTAAGGAGACACTCATTTGAGGACCTGAGGTTACGATTTGGAATATAAGGTGTCAGACATTCCGATACATAAGATGGGGCGAGATTATTTAAGGCTTTATAAACCATAAGCAGAATTTTAAAGTCAATTCTGAATGACACAGGTAACCAGTGTAGTGACATCAAAACTGGAGAGATGTGCTTGGATTTTCTTTTTCTAGTTAGGATTCTAGCAGCTGCATTCTGCACTCGTTGCAAACGATTTATGTCTTTTTTGGGTAGTCCTGAGAGGAGTGCGTTACAGTAATCTAGTCGACTGAAAACAAACGCGTGAACTAATTTCTCAGCATCTTTCAATGATATAAGAGGTCTAACTTATGTTTCTTAAGTGAAAAAATGCTGTCCTAATGATCTGATTAATATGTGATTTAAAATTCAGATTACAGTCAATTACCCCTAAGCCGGTACTGTCCGTCAGGGAGTGTTGTGCTTCTTTTTTCTATCATTACAGAGTATACAGTAATTAATATTTTCAATGTTTCTGTAGTCTTTCAGATTAATTTAGTTTGGCTGTTGTTAAAGAATGTTGTCATTCTTCCATTAGACTTTTCTGTTATTCTATTATTATTTTGCTCACAGTAATTCTGCAAATGATTGTTTCTCCTACTCCAATTTCCGATTTCCAATAAAAGAGATAATTAATATTGATTTGGAATTGATGGCTGCTTACACTTGATGCAAACTTTTTAACTGAAACCCAAAAGATAAAATTTATATTACTTTTAAGAACACTCTGAAAAGGTCAAAATTCACACAGCATATATTTACAGAAAAAGAACAAGTACAAGATGTCTAAAAGGAAAAACGCAACCTCATAGAAAAATTAAGTTCATTACTCTTTTAAAGTCAAAAATATAAATCAATTTAAAAATATAAATAAATTTAAGACCAGTAAAAGTTCAAATAGCCCAGCTAACTAACTAAACAAAGATCCTTAACCAAAATAAAGCATGAGGCACACAAAGTAGTTTCCTTGAAAATATCCTAAAGCTATGATGCAAGGCATGCTGGCGTGTTAAATAGGTAGAGACTAATAGCACGATAAGCCACTTGAACAGCAGTGGGCATAATGATAGTAAACAGTATGGGCACATCCAGAAAAAAGGCCCAAAATAGTAGAGGAAACAGCAATAACACACATGATAAAAAATGTAAAAAAAATGAAGTATAAAACAGGTCAAAAATGCTCATCATCACAAAAATAAGATTTATGACAATTACATTAAATGGTGGCAAATAAACATATGATGAATGTAACTATTAAACTTTGAAAGGGGAGTCAATATTCTTGTAATCTCCCCTAATCACTTTTTTTACAGAAGGTCGACGCAAAGGCCAACCAAATAATCCAGTAATGACTAATTATTTTAACACTATGAAACGTGGCCCTTCTCTGCACACTGTCACACAGTTTTCCACATTGTAGTTAAACGTAACATGGATGGAAATGCTCCATTTGAACTTTTTCTTTGTGTTTGTAATTTATATGGCTCTGTCCCCATCCAGTCAGCCAAAGGCCTGTCTTAAAGGAGGTTAACTGCCTGCCTAAAGGTGTAGTCTTGCATAATAAAACACAGCAGGACTACACATTGCCCCATTCATAAAGGACATATAATTAAAGTTGGTAGATAAAAACCATCACTAAGTCTAAACCTAGAGACAAAAACCCACTCTAAATTTGACACTGCAACACTTAGAATGAAGCAGTTTAACTCAAGTTTAGTTACAAATTTACTGCAAAAATAGAGGAAAACCAATTCCTTCTATTAATACAATTTTCTGTTAATTCATCTCAGCTTAAAGCCGAAGGAGATCACGTGGCGTAATAATATTTAATGTGTTTTTGCATGTAGTCTCAATTATGTGAAATCCAACCCCTGTTAGGTTTTACTTAAATTTATTCATTCAGGGCTGTTATTTCACTCCGGTTTAGTGCAAAAAAGGTGCTTTCACATCAGTGTAATGACAAGAAAAAGACTGCAGAGGCAGGTAAATTGCTCAAAATGTCAATAATTATCATGGAGATGACAAAGGTTCATGCCTTTTGAAATTTTACCATGATGAAGTCTCATTTCTTTCCTACTTCCAGAACCCTGTTGAATTAAATCAAATTACTAGCCTAATTTTATGGAAATAAGGTATAATTAAGTTTGTCAGAATGAAAACAAGGGTTGAGTTCATTACACTCAAGTAAAATTATGTGGACTGGGTACGTTTAAAAGCCACATCAATGTTACAAATAAACAAGGTTGTACAAAAAAATAAAAGCTTAGATTCATCTTGAATTCTTAGCTCACCATTAAGTCTAATTACTTGAGTGTTTTATAGTGGCAATGTGACCTATTGTGAAGGAAGTTATGTATTTATAGTATATTTTTGCAAATGTGTGTCTTATCTATCTAGGCAAAATAATCCATTTAAAGTGAAATCTACAACACAAAGTTTTTTGAATGTGAAAGGGTCTGAAGGGATCATGTTATTAGTTGTGTAGTTTAGGTTTCTAACTTTCCTAGTAACTTTTAAGCCTAGTGGATGATTTACTACTTCTTAGCTGTCTTCCTTATGTATGTTTATATAAGCTTAAAAATCTCCTTGTCGAGTGGCTAAAGTAAAATAGAGGGTTCACTTGCTACCTCAAGTAGATTTACAAAGTTAAAAAAAAAAATATATATATATATATATACAGTATATACACCCACACCAATGCAATGTTATGGTCAAGCCAGGCTTTTTCCCTTGACTAAGGTTTACATTATTTTTATTTTGTTTCTTCTCTTTTAACTTTTCATTATTGTCCATTATTTTGCAACTTTTAGAATATTGTTCTTTTCAGTGTGTGATTGTGTGTTTTCTGTTAAATGTATTTTATTTAGTTATTTTGTCTTTTCTATATGTATATTTTGGTTCTATCATGTTCCTTGTGTTTTCTGGGTGAATCCCCATGAGGCGGGGCCACCTGTTATCTCATTGTTAAAGGACGGACTGCCTCTAGTCTTAATATTCAGGCTGCAATGGTAATGAACCTTCCTGGTTCACTGCATGCATTCTGGGAAAGGTGTTTTCCACTGTAAACATTGTGCTCCTTATATCCTCAGACCTTTGTGGTTTTGAACGTTTTTGCTCTCGACTTAGGAATATCTCACAGATTGTGTTTATATTAACCTTTGTTTTGTATTCAGTCTTTTGTTAATACAGTCTTAATTTAAAGAGATACCTTGTGGTACTTTGCTCCAGTTGGAGTTGCTGAGTTCTCCCCCTGGTGAAACATTTTTAAGAGTTTGAGGCTGTTTGCTATTTTTTTTTAACTGAAAAGTCAGACCTCAGCACTGAAGCCTCCCATTTTCCTAGGTTTGTGGGCAATATCGGAAGGCCTTACTGTTCACTGTGTTTTATGAAACAGAGCCTTAGAACAGAACAATATTACAGAAATTTATGGCAAATAATGAGCACTAATTAAAAATAAAAAAAAAGAAATTTAAACATAAGCTGGAGAAGAAACGTAGCTGGCTTATAATAACCAAACACTTTGCAGAGTGACTTTGGAACATTTATTTAACAGAAGTCCCCAGTAACTATAGACCCATGTAAGAATTTTATAAAGCAATATGTATTTTTACTTTAATATAAGTAGGATAATAAATTACCAGTACAGATGTATAAAATAGCAGGACAATTCAACATTATTACAAAAAATATCAGACTCATATGCTGTGTGTTTGGGCTGCTCAGAACACATTCTGTGTTTGAAATGCTCAGTGGTGTATACCTCTTGCATATTCACTATAGCAGCCACATTGTCTTGAAAAAATAAAAATAGCTACTCTCTACTGAAGTTATCTATCATTTCTTTAGAGCCTGCCAAAATCTAATATGCCAGTGTCTGTTCCACACAGTGACACCATGCAGCTTTTTCAGACTGAGTATGACTTGGCTATGTGGGTCACCTGGCCGACAGGTTAATCTCAATCGGAATTATAAATGAAATGTAGAAAGACCACTTTAAGGAACTCCTAATATGAAGTGAAAATGCTCTTCTTTCTGGAAACAATGCCAGAAGCATTAGTTGGGTTTGGGCCCATGTCCATGGCTGCAGTAATTAAAAAGCTCTGCAGAGACAAGGCAGCAGGGGTGGATGAAATCCGACTGAAAAGGCTGAAAGCTCACGATAACAAGGGGACATTTTTTTTTCTAGCAGACCTCATTAGTGTCGTGTTAAAGGTGAAAACAGTGCCTTTGGACTGGCAGACTGGGGCGGTGATCCTTATTTTTGAAAAAAGGGAGACAAGCACTCTAACTCAAGGGCATGTAGACATGTCATAGAAGCCTGGAGTGAGTACGTCTGACCTAATCACACAAATCAATATGTTACCTGTATTATCTGTGGCCGGGCGGCACGGTGGCACAGTGGGTAGCGCTGCTGCCTTGCAGTTAGGAGCCCCAGGTTCGCTTCTTGGGTCCTCCTTGTGTGGAGTTTGCATGTTCTCACTGTGTCTGCGTGGGTTTCCTCCAGGCGCTCCAGTTTCCTCCCACAGTCCAAAGACATGCAGGTTAGGTGGATTGGCGATTCTAAATTTGCCCTAATGTGTGCTTGGTGTGTTTGTGTGTGTCCTGTGGTGGGTTGGCGCCCTGCCCGGCATTGGTTTCTGCCTTGTGCCCTGTGTTGGCTGGGATTGGCTCCATGATTGCATTCAGCAGGTTGGATGGATGGATGGATGGAGTATCTGTGGCCTAATAGCCAGTCACAGGACAGTGTGAAGAAACAGGCTGAATACACTCCGTGAAAGATGTATTGGGCACACAACAGGTGAAGGGCTTATAAAGACTTTCTTTAAATTACAAAAACCTCACCAGCACATAAGAAAAGTCTTAGCATCTATTAATCCATGTCTCAAACCCACTGAATATTAATTAGTTGGAAATATCTTACAAGTGGCTTGATCATTGTTTATAATGCTTTTGCCAAAAGGTAGACTTTGTTTTTTGGCCCTTGTAATTTTTTTTCAAGTAGTACAGCTAGAGTTAAAAAGCTTCCTGTTGCGACCTTGTCATGTGCAGTTTTTACACTCCTGCAATTTTAGGTATCATCATAGCACACATTCTGTACAGTTTAACAACTGCATCCAGTTGCCTGAGGTTGTTTGCTCTCATGTGGCCCGAATCATAGCAGCACCCTTTGTGAACAGTTTTATGTAAATAGAATCTGTCATAGTTGAGTACATTTACACTACAATTGTTTTGAAATACTGTCTATAAATAGAGCAAATACAAGTTCAGTCATTTATTCTAGGTCATAGAATTTGAATCTGTAAGCTTGTCCTTTATAGTCTTTTTGTGATTGTGAATTGAATTAAGCAGGTTCAGAAATTAATAGATGATTGTGTGCCTTACCAGGCTTGGATTACAAAGCACGGCACCAGTCCATCACAGAGCACATTCACAACATGGACTAACTGAGATACGCAAGTTAACCCAACATATGTCTTTGGGATGTCTGAGTACCTGGAGAAAAACCCAGTGGAGATGCATGGAGAACATGCAAACTCCATACAGACTGTGACTGAGCAGTGATTCCAGTCAGTTGTCTGGAGTTCTGAAACAGCAGTGCTAGCCACTGAGACACCATGTGGCCCCCTCAACAAAGATAAAATGTTTTAATATAAATGGTCTCATGTTACTTTATATCCCATATGACCTGTGGAGATGAAAGAGGTTAAAGTCTGAATAAAAAACAAATAAATATAACGAGGGAGAAAAGTCTCAGTGCTTAATAGTTGAGAGGTTAGGAGCTTGTGCTGATACAGTGCGTTGCCACACCCACCACATGACAGACCACCTCAGGATCCTAGATTAGGACCAGAATGTCTAGCCATGCAAAGAGTGACACTTCAGCACCACACTACTTTAGGTGGAATCGAACGGAAGGTTTTTTTTCACGGTGGCTGGAGTTCCAATTCTGCCTACCTTGCAGGGCTTGATACAGGTTAACGTCATACCCAGGACAGAGCAACTGCAGGTTAAGGGCCCTGCTTAAGGGCACTTCTGATTGCTAGTGCAGATCCCTACTCTTAGACCCACCATTCCACCTGAATAGTTGGCAGAGCTGAATTGAACTCAGTTTTTATCTGCTTATCTGCTTCATGTTTTCCTTGCTGCAATCCATGGCATCATAAATACCTGGGTAACCCTTACTTTTTTCATTAGCAATAATTAGCAAGTCTCTGAAGTTTCCATTGACATGTGATAACTTCTGCTGTACAAATTGCTCAGCAAGCAACTATTTTACAGCCTATCCATGAAACTATTAGTTTAATTTAACACTAAGATGTTGTCAAGTTGACTGCTGAAACTGTACAGTATGACCATCCTTTATTTTTATTTGGCCTTTCTTTGAGTTCTCCAGTTTCCTTTCACATCATGCTTGACATGCCAGTTAGTTTAATCAACGTTTAATTAACGTGGAAAATGAGTGTGCCCTGTGATGAAATGTTGTCCAGTGGCCCTTTAATAAGAAGTCTCAGACAATGGCTTTGCTACCAGTATTCACCTCCCAGTTGTCCTTTTTTGATATCTGTCATATTTTGGTGAATATCATTTGGTATGCATCTGGATGAATTGGATTAAGAGGGTTTGGTAATGGCTAGATGAGTATGAAACCCATAGATTCTAAGTTCTTTCATCAAGGGCTTTGTGGCCACTTGGTGCTTTTAAAAGTAGACTGGTGGTGCCATTAGAAAGGAGACAGATGCCCTCCTTGTGGTTTATCAATCTTTATTTTCATACTCTAAATCATATCCACAGACCTTAAAACCTGGCTGGCGTATTTACCAAAAATATTCTTTCATTTGTGCTTCATACTTCAATCAATCAAGTGGAATAATCTTATTTTTATGTTTATACTAGCTGATTACCCAGTTGCTTTGCTCAATGAGTACAAGGGAAAAAAATAAAATGTAGTATATAAATTATTAAACAGTAAAACATTAACATTTAAGAAGTAAAGATACATTGAGCACTACTGGAGTGCTTTCAGGTGAAGTACATTTTAAAGGCGCTATAACACAACAGGTAAGTAGTACTAACAGCAGCTTAAATATATTTGGATCATCTCTCAGTAGTAAGAAGGGTGCTACACGACCGCTTTTGTATAGAAATAACATTTTCTATGTGATCCTCCAAATTTCTGCTTGACAACGTTACACTACATGCCTGTGATTTAAGAGAAATATTATTCTGAGAAATATGGACGCTGCCCTTCCGTGGGGCAGAAGGTCCAAACAATTCCCAAGTCCAATACCTTATATGAAGAGGTCGGTACATTTTCTTAGATGTAAACCCTCCATGTTCTTAAAAGAATTCATCACAAAAGCAGCCTTGAATGTTGCGGGGTTTTAGTGACCCAAATTTACCTTAAGGGACAGTAAGTAGTCGTGCAGCTCAATTTACAAAGAGAGTCCTACTTCGATGACGCCGATTACACTCATTCACAAAGATTTCTACTCTCCAAGGAGCTGACGGGGCACTCGAAGTGTCACAAACAGTGCGAGAAGAGAGGACACTGCCCGAAACTGTGAAGCTCTCGACCCAGCGGAGCAGCCCGACATTCCGCGCCTCCCAGCATCCACTTTGTTCTCACGACACCTCGCCGTTGAAGGCGATCTCGTCTTCACATTGTTTACAGCTCAGCACAGTTAAAAAGCAGAAAGACGCAAAGATGTTTTCCTCATCTCTTCTAGTATCAAGTACTGGAAATTAAAAAAAAGTTACAATGTGGCAGTTTCCGCGACAGTGACATGGACAAATGAATAAAACTTATCTGTCAGAACGCACCTGGCGGCAGACGGCTCAGTGCTGGAGTCCAGAGTGTGCGACGTGGGGCGCACTTCTATGGGATAGATTGGCGTGTTTGTATTTACTTCTTTTCAATATCAGTAAAATAACTCTCACACAAATAATAACAATTCGTAAAGACGATATAGAAATGGCGTCCATAAACGAAGTGATTAGGTCCTGTATTATAATATGTTCTGTGGTCATACGTAATTTCTGTTTCGCATGGTCATACATAATTTCTGTTTTAAATGCGAAAAGAGTTTTATATATAGATTGTATTCGAATCAGGAAAAATTACAGTTCAAAACAGCATAATAAACTGCATTACATGATAATGAATTATGGGAGATTTATCAGAACCTAGAAAGTGCCTGCAAATGCACAGCTACAAAGTTAAAAAAAATAGACATGAATGGTAATTTGCCTAAAAATAATAAATACAGGGATGTCTTAGCTAAAATGTTAAACAAAAAAGGTGAATTTTCTTGTGTCTTTTGATTGTAACTAGATTCCCTTCTCATTGCCGTCAAGGAGAAAAAAAAATCAAATGGTATCAAATGCACTTCTTTCTCCTTGGGAATCCAATGTTCTTGAATGCTAACCCAAAGTCCCCGTTCCTCTTGGTAGATTTTGTAACAAAGGAAGTCAAATGCTGTGAAAAAGCTGCACTTGTGCATCATCATATTCTTCAACCCGACAAATCCAATTCAGGGTTGCGGAGTCCAATTTTATAATTAAACAGGGCAGTTAGAGCAGTTTGTATAGCACCACTGACTCACAGATTTAGCATCCTGGGTGTGAATCCGTTTTTTGATGACTGTCTATGTGGGTTTTACACGTTCTTCCCATGATCTATTAGGGGTTTTCCTCTAAGTTTCATCAAACACGTGTAACTTGAGGCTCTGAAAAGGTTATTCCTGCCATGTGCCTGATTCTGCAAAAGTAGGCTTTGGCCCTCCACACCTCCAGATTTGTTTATGCTGGTTTGTTATAATTATATATTTATAAGTAAATATTCAGTGATATCATTCAGATGTATTGTTTTGTAGGGCTGTAATGGCTTGAGGGCCATGGTAGCAACTTCATAGCACCTACACTGTATTTGCTTTTCCAGGGTGGGTGGATTCTGCATTGAGCTTTGAGTTCTACTTCTGTTAACGTGGGTTTCCTTTGGGGAGTCAGGCTGATACCAAAATCAAAATACACAAATAAAAGCTCACTGTTAAGAAATGTGTGTGAGTGTAGCTGTGTCCACGGGTTTGTCCTGCAGTGAACTTCTTCAGAGTTGATTCCTGCACAGCTAAAACTTAATCAGTAAAGGAATGAATGGAATTACACAAACTCAGGATTGTTTTCTTTATCTTTATTTTTAATTTAATGTGATGAAAGATTACTATGTTACATCAGGTAAATCCTGCATACCCATATCCCATCAAATATCTACTATCTTTGACCTTGTAGTGTTTAAATAATATTCAGGTTTTGCATCATTATCTAGCATGCAGCAGACCTGGCTTGGTGTTTAGCAGTTTCATTATTATAGTCCCCCTATTTCCAAAGAAAGACCGAGCTAGAAGTTATTTTACATAGTAATAAAGGCACATTTTATTAATGAGGTGTGTGTAAATATTTTACAATTATTACTTTTGCCAAAACTGCATTTCAGTTCAAGATTTGAGAGAATGATGAAAATTCAGCATTTTACATGTTTTACCATGTATTCTTAATGGGGTTTAGATTTTATCTCTGTGCAAACATGCAACTACAAGGACACATGTTTCTTTACTTATCTGATTAATTAAAGTTTGTAATTCTGTGATGAGATTCAGCACTTCCATTATCACAGCTCTGTACTCACTCATTAAGCTGATTGCGCTGCTCCTGATTTTACTGATCCTGCGTTTGACTCACCATTATAACATTCCTACTGTAGCATTAAAGTGAGTCATTGCCTGAGTTAATTTAGCAGATTTTGCAGTTTCTATTTAATTTACTTTCAATAACAATCTGCTTGAATGATTAGGTTTAACTTACAAAGCACAGTGGTGTGCAGCTTTTAACAATTTTAATCCACTGTACAGCAATCTGATGGCAGTGTTAAATGCATTAAGTCTGGTATTTGAAGACAGCACAGCCCCCCAAAAATAAAAAAATACCAAGCTTAGGAGGCAAAATTTCAGTTTAATCACGTACGGTACATTTGTGGTTGGGCAGCCCCGTTTTTACCTGTCTCAGCGATTCAGGGACCTCATTTAATTTCCAGCCTGGTCAATGTTTATGTGAAGTTTGCATGTTTTCTAAGCGTTCAGATTTTTCTCTAGATTCTGGTTCCCTTTACGTTATAAAGAGGTGTATGATGGGTTCCTGATATAACTACATACTGTAAGGATGTGAACTTGAGTGAACCCTGGAATAGACAGATCTCTCATGCTAAGTTCGTAAATGCCTTCCCACCTAGTATTATCGAGAAAGGATTGCTCTATTGATAAAACTGAAAACAGAAAATGGGTGGAAGGATAGTTATGCTTCATGGTTACATGAGACAAATAGGAGAAACCAAAAAACACAGACAATAAGACAAAGCACAAACAGACAGAATGAACTCCTTGTCTTTTTGATCATCCATTGTTCACAGGTTAAAATGTTACAAATGTCTCCACCTGTCACTTTCAAATCACAGTTTTGTTGTTCTGGCTGGTGACCCTTCATCCCAAGTACCTCTTACCACTCTGCCGTTTCACAAGTCATGTTATCCCACATGCTGGAGATACAAGAGTGGAGTAGAAGCAAATTTAAAGGCACACTCTAGCCAGTATGAAGCCCTTGTTCTGTTTAATGGGACAGGAGACCAGTTTAACAATCTGGAATATTTATATCTGGAGTACTTGCCCTCAGTGTCACAACAGGTTCTCCCAAAAATTGTTGTTCACCCTTTGCGATATATTCCTTTACTTGGGGTGCTTGTAGTCAGAATGTACCAGTGTGTCAAAGTAAAAAAGGGAGGCTAAACAGGCTGAGGCTATACATTTAAAAAATGGACAGCTTCATTTTATACCCTTTTTAAATGTTGTTCTGATATAATTAATTACTAATGCACAGTATACAACTCCTCTGCTTCCCTAATAATCTTGTGAAAGAAGAAAATTACTTTAAGCCACACAGAAGCTTCCCAATACAATTCTCTTTTCCCATCCGTCTACATTTTTTTTCTCCAAAGAATAATGTAATTTGAAATGTGCCTTATTCATTAACAGCTCCTTTACGAACAGTGGAAAATCTGATTCCTAGTGCTTGTAGAGTGCCGCTGTTCTAAATTGAAATGTGCATCATTCAGAACTCTTTCATTAATAAATAATAAAGCATTACAAAAACCTTGTCTTCAGTAGTTAAAAAGGAACTGACAAAATAAAAATTCTTCCAGAAGTGACTTGTCATACAAAATCTGACATAAGCAAGCAGTGAGCACGGTTGGAACAAAATTGCTTGGCTCATCAAGATGGATGTCAAAGATCTTGCTCGCCTAAAATGAAGTCAGAAAGCGAGATCTTATGCATCAATGGTGTCTTCTAGTAATTTGTCAACTCCTTTCGTATGAAACAAATGAATGAACATCAATTTCATGTTTATGTACTGAAGCGTGTAGCATTCATCTGTGTGGCTGCTTTAGTGGGAAAAATGGAATGCATTACCAGGAAGCAGTCTTTTTTTTCTCCATTTTTTTTAACATTCAACCACAATAACACCACATGCTTTCTCTGTAAAAAAAAAAAAAAAAGAAAGGACTGTAGAAGCTAATAGTTTACACCTCTAGGAATATTCTGAGCTTGGCTTTATACTGTATAAAGGTGTCCTGTTACTTGGCATTTCATGATGGATTTGTAATGTACACCTTTTAGTTATGCATTGAATACATTTACTCACCTATAAATACTAATGTAATGTGACATATTGGTGTAATATAAGTACTAACATAAATCACATCTTAGTATCAGTAAATTTGTCAGATGAACTTTAAAACCACCGGAAAAAAAGAAAGAGGTACTAAAGTTGGCAGTGGTTCAAACATCTTTTGCTTTCTTGCATCACATATATGTTATGAAGCTTATTATTAGCACTCATTCATCATGTTCCAAAATCATCTCTAAAACATGTGCTCATCTAGTTAACACAGTTTAGAGTTGCAATGTAATTTAATCTAATTTAGTATATATACATACATATACACACATGAGTTACCAATAATATTTTGCAAAACGATTTTTTGATTGCTTGTAATTTATTATAGAATTGCTTTAACATGCTAATAGGATAACTAGATGGATTTGCTTCACTTCTCATTTTTGTACATAATCTACTTCAGCAGGCTCGTGCCAGTGAAAAATAGGATCTCCTTCTTGTAATAACACCAGTGGGAATGGTGTCTTAAAGAGCTTTGCTTGACCTTTCTCTGAACACATTTGTGAAGTCCACTGACTAATAGTATTTTTATCAACAGCATTGTCTGTTTATAACAACATTTATCTCTAAAGCACATTTTCCTACAAAAGATGTGGTTCAAAGTGCTTTACAAGATGTCAAAAGTAAAGCAAAATGACACCTTTTATTGGCTAACTAAAAAGATTACAATATGCAAGCTTTCGAGGCAACTCAGGCCCCATGTTCAGGCAAGATGTAACTGAAATTAATTGAAAGATGTCAAAACAAATAGTCAGAAGCAAAGGAAAACCAAATTAAAATTAGACAAGAATAATAATGAATCTATACTAATAAAAGGAAAAACCCTCACTGACTGACTGACTGACTGACTCACTCACTCATCACTAATTCTCCAACTTCCCGTGTAGGTAGAAGGCTGAAATTTGGCAGGTTCATTCCTTACAGCTTACTTACAAAAGTTAAGCAGGCTTCATTTTGAAATTCTATGCGTAGCGGTCATAACTGGAACCTACTTACATACATATATACGGCCATAGCCTGCAGCTCGGTCGCTGTGTGAGGCGGAGTTGCGTCCCCCATCATCACGCCTCCCACGTAATTGAGTGCCTGCCCATATAAGGCCGTCCGTCAGCAGCAATCCAATAGACGCGCTGCTGCTAAATATTCGCGGGTGAAGGACTGTGCTTATACAAATGAAGATGAGATAGTCAGGGATAGACTAGTGTTTGGCACAAACTCAGCAAAAGTGCGAGATAAACTTTTAAGTGCCGAGTCTTAGCTACCATTAAATAAAGCCGTGGATATCGCAAGATCGCACGAGATAGCACAAGCACAGCTGAGAACCTTTGATGCATGTACTCCGAGCAGCTCACGTGAACTGACTGTGAACGCAGTACGCAGACAACAGGCAAGAGCTCCAAACAAACTGAACAAAAAACGCATTACACAATTCACGAATACCGATTTGGGTAGTGATCACTTCAATGAATGAAACCTGTTATCTTTACAACGGTTGACAATGAAGATAAGATGGTCAGGGATAGACCAGACAAACACGAAATGTAACTTGAACACAACACATCCTC
Organism: Polypterus senegalus; assembly: GCF_016835505.1. Lineage (NCBI taxonomy): Eukaryota > Metazoa > Chordata > Cladistia > Polypteriformes > Polypteridae > Polypterus > Polypterus senegalus. The sequence goes on along the minus strand of NC_053168.1, from coordinate 69,530,019 downwards.
CAAATACGAAACTGATTGAAACAAATAATGATAATCTAATCCTTGATAACAGCAACACTCATAACAGTCACAAAACAATTACATTGACAATCATGTTACGTTATTTTTAAAATGTTTCCTTTTCTTTTTCATAACTTATTTAACACACTACTTCTCCGCTATGAAGTGCGGGTATTTTGCTAGTAAATAATATACAACAAACCGATAATGCACACCTGCATAAGATACATATGTCACTATAGTCCTTACATATAGAATAGTTGATTTAATTCTCACAATGCAACTTCGATGATAAAGCCAGTTGACCAGAGTGGAATGAACTCCAGTTAAGCTGGAAAAAAAATAAAACACAATCTGTAGGGGTTTCAGGACAAAAGACCGCCTGCTCCCACTGGGCATTCTACCTTACATAAATGTTCTTAAGTCGTTCGTTATTGTGGTTTTTGAGGCTTTGCCATAGAGGATTTGATGCAGTGTGTCTCATGGCAAGTTGGGGTATCTGCTTTCATTCAGACATTACAAGTTGCTGAATAGCACAAAACACTACCACAGAAGAACAGGAAAAGAAAATAGAGAAAAGTAAAGATTATTAACAATTCAGATTCATTAAAGAGTATGATAATTCTATGTATATATACAGTAGTTTATTGAAGGTAAAACTAAAATATTCAAAAAAACCAAGTTTGAAAAATGGGTTTTTAGGAGTTTTTACAAAATGTTCCACAGTTTTAGCCTGGCATATCTTTGTTGGTAACATATTCTAGATTTTTGGTGCATAACAGCCAAAAGGCTGCCTCACCATGTTGGCTATGCTTGGCTCTTGGAATAATCAGAAGGTCTAAGGATACAACTTGGAATTTAAGGGAGATAAGTACTCTAAAATATTGGAAGAGGCAAGATTATTTTAGGCTTTATATACCATTAGTAGTGTTTTAAAGTCAATTCAAAAGGAAACAGGTAACTAATGTAACGATGCTAAAACTGGTAATAGTGCTCTAATTTTCTTTTCCTGGTTGAGATTTTTGCTGCTGCATTCTGGACTAACTGCAACCATTTGATGTCATTCTTACGTAAACCAGTTAAGAGTGCATTAAAGCAATCAAGCAGACTAAAAACAAAAAAAACGTGAAATATTATCTCAGCATCTTGAAATTTTATAAGAGGTGTAACTTTTGCAATGCTCCTTAAATGAAAAATACAGTCTTAGTAATATGATTGATATGCAATTTATAGGTCACAATTACACCAGAATTCTTTACTTTGGCCTTCACTTTTAATGCTAATGGATCAAGTCTATTTCTAATACCCATCTTATTTTGAGTAAAATTTCAGTTTTTCCCTATTTAGCTTGAGGAAATTACTACATATCCGTTCAGAAATACAAAATGGACATTGGGTCAGACAGCCCAGTGCGTCATGGTCATCAAGTGCTCTATTTAGGTAAAGCTGCGTTTCATCTGCATAGCTCTGGTAATTCACTTTTTTTTTAGATAAAATTTGGACTAATGGGAGCATATAACACACACTGAGTTTTCCAAGGTATTTTAGTGCTGGAGGATTTCTAAACAGTTTTTCCAAGAACCACAATGTCAGCAGCAGCTCTCATCTTAGGAAAAAAAAATATTCCACCTGACTAGTAACATTGTTGGCTGTGCTAGAACAAGCACTAAATTCTGACTGATTATTGAGAATGTTTGCAAACTTGGATGCTGTAGGTACATTAAAATAATGATTTTAAACAATATGCTGCTCTTTACTTCTAGTTGCCAGTATTTTAACATTAAGTAGAATGCAGAAAAGTATAGACTTTTGAAATGCCTGTGAATATTTGTTACTGACTCCTTCTTCACTATACCACCAACAGTGTGTTAAATAAGTTAAGCATTACCACCTTTTTCTTGTATACTCTACACACTGTGCTATATACTGTATATTAACAGTTCCTTAGACTTCATAACAACTTGTGTAAACTTTTTTGATAAAGACAGAGAATTCCACTCCTAAATTTCCCATTGTGTTTTCAGATCTAACATGCTTACATCTTATGTGTAATACCTTACATTGAAATTCATCTACCACAACTTTGTACAAGCTTGTATTCTGTCCCAGTCCCTCTGTGATTATATGGCTGATGCTAGATTATCTGCCTTCCTATGTAGTTTGGTATCATCTTCAAACTATCCAGCCTTATTTATATTCTTGCCCTAATCATTTCTATATATCAAAAAACAGCAGTGGCCCCAGCACTGACCCTTGAGGGGCACCATTTTTGATTCACGTAATTCTGATACAGTTCCTCACACCATAGCCCTTTCTGTACTTCAGCCAACTTTCTGTTGATCTACATACTGCATTCTGAACTCCCTCTTTTTGTCTGATGTTTAGATTTTCATTTGGTACGAAAATCGAAATAAATAGTGACATATTTTCTGATTCACCTTTCTGATCATAACCATTTGCTGTTTCCTAATAAAATTGTAGCATATTAATAATACACAACCTCCCCCATCTCATCTTCTGCTGACAGCTCACTAATGCTCCTGTTTTTGCCATGTGATGCTCAATTTTTTTCCTTAATATCCCTGTGATTAATTTACTTGTGATGTATGTTAAGCTTACTAGCCTATATTTAATTAGATCTGCATGATATAACAGGATAATATTTATGTTCCAGTCCTTAGTTTCCAAAGTTTCCAGTGCCTTTTGAAAGATATGCATGGTGAGTTTGAATAAGCCCTCACTGAACCACTGAATCACTTTAGGATAAATGTAATATGGTCAATAAGTACCTCCCCTGCACTTCCCCTTTCTGTGGTCAGGTTATCTACCTCTTCACATGTGAAAATTGAAGGAAAATGAAAGTTTTGAGCATTTGTCTTTCACTGTCTTTATATTTTAATTTCCCCTTCATCTCCTTGTGGTACAGCGAGCTCAGGGTTCATGACAGTATGTGATTTTGGCTCAGCATTGTGGGTGTAGGAGCATGCCACCGAAAAGCCATGTTGCCACAGTGTTTGTAATGGGAAAATTGGCTGATTGTTTATCATGCAACCATGATCATCTCAGCCATTCCTCATTGATACATCATAGGACATTAAGGGAAAGCACCTACACCGCAAATTGTTAAAGGGTCTGCAAAGAACAGGCAGGGCAGATGGAGATTGAAGGAAGAAAAATAAGAGTATAGGAGCAAATCAAAAGAGAAAATTTGTGATTAAACAAAGAGGAGAATCAGGTACGTGTGCAGGTGTGGACAACAGTAGAAGACAAGGTTTGTAGGCCTCACAGTGAGCAAAAGGAATGTTACAACAGGGGCAGGTCACTCCTGTTCAGCAATTGTGAGCAACCAAGAGCTCTGAGGATCATCTCACAGATGCCAAGGGATGATGGAGCCAAGAGGGACTGGGTGTCCCAGCAGGTACCAAGTGAGGTAACTGAGATCAAAACCGATGTGTGTGTGTATGTGTATATATATTTATATATATATATGTGTATATATGTATATTTATATATATGTGTGTGTGTTTGTGTATATATATATATATATATATATATATATATATATATATATATATATATATACTTAATGAACATGCTTCTTGTTTTATTTTTCTTGGCATATTGTCTACTTACTTTTAACATATATCTAATAAGTTTTTTGTCTGAGCAGTTATAAGGTTTATTGTAACTTTGATTTTGACAAAAAAGGCACCACTGCATTTAGAAGTTAAAAATTTAGCCATATCTACTGCATCTACTACCTTCATCATCATGGTGTTGTTTTGCAAATACAGAAATATTTTCAAATATGGCTTGGTTGACAGCAGAAGAAAATAATCACTTCAGATGTGAGAAAAAAAAACTTTGTACAAACAAATTACTTTTTGATTTTTTATAAAAGGGTTCTAAGACATCCACTACCATTTCAAAGCATTTCTTAAACGTGAATGAATATTTATAAACACTCATTAAAAACAGACTTTTCTGTAGCCTTTTTTCAAGTTTTTTGAAGTTGGAAAAATGACTGCACATTACCATCTCATTACATGAAACGGCAAGGGGATTTATCAAAGCTTTTCATAATAGAGCAATATCACCATTGCTGTGAATACTACTTTCTGTTATTGCTGATGTACCTGGGAACTGTATGCAAATAGATGCCAATTTGATTATAATGTGTAAAAGCCAAACATAAAAAACAATTGGAAAGTTGAATAATGAAGGATCGTAATGCCATGTAGGAAGAAATACCATCTGATGTCAGATCAGATGTGCACATTATAGCTTTTGTTTCCCTTCTCTGCATTTCATTTTGGATTTAGTGCTTTCTAGCCGCTGACTTTGCAACAGATGTTTTATTTGCATTCCGAATCACAGCTAGACCAAAACCTTGTTTCTTTTCTTTAGCTTATGTCAGTAACACCTTTTGATACTTTACTGGATCTCTGCTAATAATAATAATAATTATAATACTAAGCATGTAATCTAAGCTCTTCTTTCCTACTTCTACTGTATGTGGTGTTGATGTACTTAATCAACCTTCTCCAAACTGCTCGGTCCTGCACATCCTCATCAGTCAAGTCTTTTTCCTTCAGATCTTCTTTTACTTTATCCATCCACCTCCACTTTGGCCCCCATCACTTTCTCTTCCCCTTTACTTTTTTGCCCACATATTCATTGTTTGTTCTCATCACATGTCCATGCTAATTCAACCTACTTTACAGTACTTTCTTAGATCTCTCTCCCACTTTTGTTGTAACTCTGATTGTCTCAGTTCCTATTCTGTCCTTTTTAGTAAGTTCACACAACCATCTCAACATTCTTGTTTCTGCCACATCTAACTTCTCTTCCTGTGCTCCCTCTACTACCCATGTCTCCGCTCCATACTTAATTGCTGGTCTTACCACTGTCTTAAAAACCTCACGTTTAACCTGTGTCTTAATTCTTTGATCACACGTTACTTCTGATACCTTCCAATTGTTCCATCCACACGGTTCTCTATAGGATATCTCTGCATCTCATTTTCCATTTTGGGCTACCACTGATAAAAGATATTTAAATTTACCCACTCTTTTCAATAGCTCTCCCTGCAGACTAACTGCTGAATCCTGATCATCATTAAACCTCACATATTCTGTCATCTTCCTATTTATCTTCAGCCCTCTATCTCCCAAAGACCTTCTCCTTTCTCCCAACTTTATCTGTACTTCCCATTTTCTGGTGCTACACAACACAATGTCATCAGCAAAAAGCTTGCACAGGGAGATTTGTATTTTATCCCTTGACTCGACATAAGCAGTCTAAGCTCCAACGCATTTAAATTGATGTTTGTATGCATTTATAATTTGCTTAAAATTAAAGAAGAACATTGCACTGCAGCAGAGATGATATCAACATAGGGATATTTACATACAGTTTGAGCAAAAACTTATAATGCAGAAATGATTATTCAGACCTCAACAGAACAGTGCAGAGGTTTTCGCCACTGCCACTAGCCAAAATGGTAAAATGAAAATGTTATTTATACTTTAAAAAGGTAAAAATCATAAATATGCAGTACATTAACTTATGACACAAGCTTGTTGGCAATACTACAGTTTTAGATAATGTGATGCAGAAATCGATATGATCATTGACTTGGAGAATACTAACTTTAAGATGCTGTTTTAAGAGAATCAAATACAAAATAAATAAATAAATAAAACAGCAGCATGATGTGAATGATAAAGCAGATTTGGTTCATTCCACTATGGAACTTCTGTGTAGTAGTGTGCCCTGATTAAGAAGCAAGACTGAAAATACTAAACTGTATGTGGCACAGAAAAACACCAACAGAACAGAATACTGTCTATAAATCAGAATAGAATCAATTCACACACCTTTATTTAATATAGTTTATTAATAGTACACCTCCCATTTACTCATGTAGTCAACATGCATAAATGTATCATACACACAAACATGTATACTCACAATTTTATAAATTTTTCCACCGTTATGCTTAATTACAATAGCAAAGGGTGGTTTCTGTGGCCATTAAATAATATCCATTTTCAAGCCACAGTAAATTATCACGCAAGTTGAGCTTAGCTGTCAGATTTATCTGCTTGTTAGTGGTTATTAACTGAGTCCAACTGTGAAGATGATGTGAAAAATTATGTATTAGGGGTGTTTACTTGAAAACTACTAAAGTATGGGAAATGTGTGCTACATGTAAAATGTCGTTCAGTCATCTTCTAATCCACTTAGTCCTGAACAGGGTCATGAGTAGTGGTGGAGCCTATCCCAGCTAGTGCAGGGCACAAGGCAGGAACAAACCCTGGACAGGGCACCAGTCTATCTCAGGGTACACACACATGTGCCAATTTAGTACTGCCAATCCACCTGACCTGCATGCCTTTGGACTGTCGGGCGACATGCAGAGTCCATGCAAAACATCAGCGCTACCACTGTGCCACCATGCCGCCCAAATGTAAAATGTTTTTGTTTTTTTTTTAAATTATTTATAAGTATGATTAATGGAGAGGTATCATTGTATTTTATGATTCATTAACATCCATGTCTTAAGGTTTAATATACTGACGAAAGAAGTGGCACCGGTGAGCATATCTTTATATGTAATACGCTATCGTGGCTGTCTGTTTGTCTGTTCAGGATATTAAATCACCTGTAGCTCGCAAACTGTTTGAACTATTGACTTGAAATTGGGTACACATACACTACATGATGTCTACTATCCGCTTTCAGGGTGATGATTGACCTCCAAGGTTATTCCTCTTTTTATTTTATTTTATGGTAGAATCAACTCTCGGCAGCAGGGCGACCATGCGGTGCATGCCTATGGGCGCCATTCTTATTTCCTACCACCTTTGGCATCAATTCCGCTACCTCTTCATATCTTAAGTCTTCAGTCTGCCTCAAGAATGATTTCAGTGCCAGCTTAAGTGAAAAATTAAAAAAAACATACTAAGTAATTCCAACACACTGACTTAATCAGTTTTAATGCAAAAAAGATGTCGATGAAAGAAGAGGAGAAGCGGGCCACTAGGGTGGAGAAACAGATGAAAAGAATGCACGTTCTTACCGCAAACTCATTGAAGAGAACCTGTAGAGGTTGGAAGTGAGTGAAAGCCCGAAGATATTTCTGATTCCAGTGAAACTGCTAATCCCCTCTGACATGTCCCATGAGTAAAGAGGTCGGTGTTTCATTTAGGCAACATCAAGAATAAACTGCTTTTTTGTGGCTTAACATACAGAAAAAAGAATTGCCATGTATTGTTTTACTTGTGTGTTTAAAACAATCTGTTTCTTTATACGTGGGTATTAGGTACTTAATAATTTGTGAAGTCTGTAATTGCATTCAACCTGTGAACTTGTTACAACATTCTGAAACTGCACTCAGTGAGCGAGACTATTCAAAATTAAACTGGATTAAATTTATTTGAATATAGGGGATAGGTTAAAATTCCTCTATACACTCTTCTCCTATTGCTAAGTTTTAATTTTTAGAGAATTTGAACATACAGTACTTAACATAACTAAAATTAGCTTGTGTATAAATGCTATACCTCACTTATAGAATATGTGCTTATTCTTTTGATGAAAAGGATAAACCTTCAGGCGTTTTCCTGAAGGTAAAATGACAGCTGATTCATTTAGGGCATTTGCGCACTTACATTGTGAATAATAAGAAAAGAGATTAGTTTACAATGCAGTTTATTCAGTCTTAACTCATTAATGTATGCTTGATGTATAGTTTGAATTTATTTTTTTCCTGAGGGTTTTTAAGACATCAGGTTCGTTATTCATAGTCTATTAAACTATTTACCTGTTAAGTCTATTATGCTGGATGTAGAGCCTGAAAGCAGACAACAGGCATAAAATGTGAACTTGTGACCAAAGTCTGGCTAAAACCCTCTGTGAGTGTTGACATACAAACTGAGAATGAAGAGGAAACACATATACAGAAATAAAATAAAAGGATTAATAGTCCACATTTGAAAGACATGCTAATAGGTCATTACAGTGTTAGTAGGAAGTATGTGCTTTGCAGTGGACTAGCACCTATGTCCCAATTTTTATTTTAAGTAGATTCAATTACAAATGAATGAGTTAATGGATTAAAAACAACAACAAAAAAGAAATCAAAAAGAAAATGAGAAATATTCCATTTGAAAATAATGAAAACTAACACAATCTAAAACTTAACTATATTTTGCCCAGTTATTTTGCTTTTATATCCATATATGCAATATGTAATTTCAAGTTTTTATTAACTGATATGCTAAATGGTATGCTGAATTAACTTGGCATTAGTGGGTGCCTTGACATTATAAATATCAGCATGAGATATTGACAGGATATACTTAATATTTAACCACATAAGTGTGATAGATTGAATTAAGTTTAAGTTCTTATAATATGGCTACTCAGTAATGTTAATGTCAGCCAAGGCTTGGTCCCTGGTTTATGTTCAATTTACTTTTTATTGTTGTTTCTGTTGCTTTTAGGTGATTACTTTTCATCTGTTTTGTTATTATGTAATTGATGTTAATGTTATTTTGTTTAATTATTATTTAGTATTTATGTTTATTGCCCATGAACCTTGTTTTCTATGGGCAAAACCCAAGAGGCAGAGCCACCAAGAGTCATTGTTCAGCAACATATGCTTTCTCCTTGTAATGGAGCCCTGGCAGGGTTTCAGATTCATGTTTCATCTCATTTTTGGTTCTTTTGTGTGTATTAAATTTATTTGTGTTTATTTCCAATTGCTTATATTTGTTTCAAGTTTACGTTATGTTTCGTGTGTTTTGTGGCTGGTCCCCCAGGGATTGGGGCTATTTGGTAATCTCGGTGAGGAACTGCTCTCCGCCCTATAAATTGGAGGGTCTTGCATAGTCCCTGGCAGTTAATTTTGAATGTGCAAGAGAGTTTTAGTGAGCTCGTGTATTTTTCCTGTATGTGTTCTTTTTGATATCCCTGGATTGTTGATCTGTGTGCTTTGTTTTTTGACTTCACCTTAGGATTTCTGTATTGGGACTGTGTTCACCTTGGATTACCTTGTATTTTTTAACCAACTCTTTTTGCCACTGTGCACTACATTATTACAAAACATTTTGTGATGAATAATATATTTTTATTTTTTTCATTTTTTTGTCCATTCATCTAGCTGGGATTTCCTCGAGTGGGCTTTGTTGGAAGTGCTTTTGCAACTTTTTGGGACTCCTAGTTCTTAACAGTCCTTCAAGCAAGAAGGTTTATGTTTATCATTTCTCTTGAAAGGGATTTTTGTGCATTTGAAGTATTTTTGAACTTTAAAAGCCTTAGCGCTAATTTGGGCCTGTGCAGACCTTGACACCTGCATTTTGAGTACGGGGCCAGAGAGCCTGAGATGAGGTCTGTTTCTAGACAAACCAGGGAAGTCCGGGTCTGACTTCTGTTTTGCCTGTTCAGCCTTTGTCTGTTTTGTTGCAAAAATCATGACATGGAAGTATCCATCCATCCATCCATTTTCTAACCCGCTGAATCCGAATACAGGGTCACGGGGGCCTGCTGGAGCCAATCCCAGCCAACACAGGGCACAAGGCAGAAACCAATCCGGGGCAGGGTGCCAACCCACCGCAGACATGGAAGTATCTCAGTGTAAACAAAATTAAGTATTGGGTTCCCACATAAAACCAATATTATTGCTCAAGTCACTGGGACAACCTGTTCTGCTAATTGAGAATATACCATAGTCCCTGAACATGGAAGGATTACGACAATATATTCTTAACCTCAGACGAGATTCTGCGGATTGTTTTAGAAATAAACCAAAGGTAAGGTTTAGGGTCACTTTGGGCCAGTTTCCCCATGAGCCTGAATTGACAAAGTGAGATGAGGTGAAGACTTGATCAACAAAATGGTTGTGCAACAATAGAACAGAACTTGTGTGGAAAAGAAGTTGGGAGTTGAACAGGAGTTTGGTTTGGGAAACTGAGTTTTGGGCTGTGAGCAAAGGGGTAAGCTACCCCTACTTAACAGACATGAATCTGAGCATGTGTAGCAAGACACTGTCAGGGAGCTAGGATTTCTTTTCTGTTCTATGTAGTAGTTACTTTGTGCTTCACCTTTAGTCACTCATTTATCATAAGTTCTTGATTAAACAAACTGTAAATTTGTATAAAGTTCAAGACTTTGGGATAAAGTGTCAAAAAGCTATGTCCTCATCACAATTGATATATAAAGCTTTTTTAAGTATGCATTTATTTCTGTATTTATGTTAATCTTTTAAGGAGGAATTATTTTGGTGAAATGCCAAACCACACAAAGGTTTAATTACCCTTAGGTAAAGAGATTACATTTTACAAAGTAAAGCACACCAGGCTAAATTCATCCTTATTCATTACAGGTTCCCAGATGAACCACAGTCGCAGAATTGTTAGACACAGGGTTCAATGTGTAACTAAACCTTAGAAATATTGCCAGTATGTATCACAAGATTGCCAACAGTTTTAGCAGGCAATTTAAAGTAACCAATTAACCTAGCCTGGATGTTAGAGGAAACAAAACCACAAGAGAACACCTACACTAACACTAGAAAATTTGCAGGATCTTCACATAAAGTATTTATAGACCCATGAGAATGGCCTTATGCCTAGTAGGTAGAAGAAAAACAATGTATTAGCATACTTCTGAAGGCAAATTCAATCTGAATATTATGTGTGTATCCTGAAAAATAATAGTTATACTTTAGTTTGACAGTATAGAAGATTCAAAGTAACACAGCTGGCCCTTTGCCATTCCACTAGTGAATAACACATTTTATACTTCACCCCTTTGCATAATGGGAGTTATGACCTAATGAACTTTTTCAAGTTTGTTATCTAATGCAACATTATTTACTATGCATGTAGTTTCTGATTCAATGTAGTTGCTTCAATTACATTTTCGATTTCTTTACTTTTGTATGTATTTATTTTATTTCAAGAAAATAGTATTGCTTATAATCAAGTCAAACTTACATTATCAATAACTTCATAGTCAAACTAGAAGAGAAAAACATCCGAAAAATTAGGAATAAAAAATGACAAAAGCTAACAAAACAGAATTCATCCCACACCCTAAAGAGAGAAGAACCAAAAGCATGGAGAAACTAGTTAGAAAAAAAAGAAAAGGAATAAAAAAAGGGAAAATGTCCTTTCTCCCTGATATTAATTCTTCGTCTGAAATTGTATTGATTAAATCTTGCTATATTTTTATAAAAGCTTTGAAAGCAAAAGCAAGAAATTGTTTTTTTCCGATTTGAAATAGTATGAAACATCAGTTACTCACTGTTCAGGGTTGAATTCTTCCAGTTAAGCAAAATAAATCTTGGTACTGGTAGTGTGGTATTGTGTGGTTTCTTTCATGTGACGCCTGAAAACCATCAGGAGTGATTTAGATCATTTATGTTAGGTAGAATGCCCAGTGGTGGCTGGGCATTCTCTTGGCCTTGGAACCCCTGCAGATTTTGTTTTTTCTCCAGCCCATCTGGAGGTTTTTTTTTCTGTCCTCCTAGCCATCTGAATTTGCTTTATTCTTTGTTACTTAGTATGGCCTAATGTTATTTTTGTTCCATATATACTCTTCTTTCTTTATCATGTAAATCATTTTGACCTACACCGTTTGTATGGAAATGTGCTAGATAAGTAAACGTTGTTGTTGTATAGGATATTACAGTCAGTTTGTCCTTCTTCACTTTAAGTTCATGTGGGAGCACACCAAACACATCTGTTAATGGGTTACTAGTGACTGAATGCCTACCAGACAGCCTTGGTGTCACAAAGATTTTTGTCCAAAATGATGTTAATTTGGTGCATTCCCAAAACGTGTGGCCCAGTGAGGCTGGAGCTAGGTTAACTCTTGCACTGGGTACATTTTGGACAATTTTAAACAAGATGGATGTGATCAATGAAAGATTTTAAGTTGAGTTATTTAACTCATATAGAGCTAGAGTAATATTCTATCTATAATCGACTTTCTTTTCTGAGAAATGAATTGAAAGTTTATTTTTCTACGCACTCATTTTGGTTTTTTTATATTGTTGAGATGTTTCTTTTAGCAAAATTTATAATTTGAAAGTAGTTGGAAAATTGTGTGAATGGAAGGTTAAATTTTAAGTGTAATTGTTCTTAAGATGCAAAAACAAAACCTATATTCAATTTTCTAAGTGTTATATTCTTGAACGTTTTCCAAAGATTAAATACTGTGTAGGTCTGAAAGGGTTGAAAAAGTTAATTATTGTTTAGAGCTGCAACAGATAAAAGCTTCTCTACCTTGAAATACATCCTGCACTGGTTCCTTGTTCTGGCGAAGATTAGTATTTACTAGGGGCAAATCAGGGCATATAAGGAAGTACAGCAAGCTTTTATTTCCATTGCTGACCAGACTTGTGTATATTCATCGGTTTGTGTCAATCTATAGTTCTTTATAGCTTGTATATTTGCCATCCAGTAATAAAATTGCCATGCCACCTTCTGCTTTAGGTTTGTGTAGGTTTGCCTTTTGAATGTGGGAATGTCTTGAATTCCAGAAAAACAAGGTTATAATTGAGTCTTGTTTCTTAAAGAATGATTTCTTAAATGTATACAGTATAGGAATGCTCTGACATAGAAATAGAAGCTTTTCAAAAATGGTCATCTTGACAGTACTGCTTCTCCCAATTAATGTGAGATAAAGGTTAGACTATCCATTCACCAGCTTGTTTGATTTTATTCAATGCTGATAGCAAAAGTGTGGTGAAAAAGATCTTTTTATTTACTTGTGATGTTTACTCCTAGAAATTTAAACTGTTCTGATAAAATGAACGGCTAGATGTCCAATCTAGTATTGTGTGCTAGAGAGTTCACTGAAAAAAGCACACTTTGTTCAAACTGATTTTGATTCCATATATCTTTTGAAATTCTGCTAGTGCATTGAGGGCTAATGGTAAAGATGTGTGTGGGTCTGATATATACAATACTATATCCTCGACATATGCTGATATTTTCTGATCATGTCCTTGTCTGATAATACTCTAATGTATTTTGAAGATGAATGGCTTGTTGAGGGCCACATTGTAGTTTGAGAGTATGTTTGTAATACAGACTGGGGTGTCTGGACTGGTATAAAGTAGTTTTACAAATGCACATATATTTGGGCCATATCCAAATGTGTGTAATGTGGTGAATAGGCTGTCCAATTTGACTCCATCAAAGGCTTTTCTCGCATCAAAAGATGACTTCCATTTTAATAGGCATAATGCAAATTGTAAATTCATAAAGCAAGCCTGGTTATTATTTGAGACCTTAACCACTTTTCACATGAAATAATACTATTTTGGACACTGTATTCTATAATGAAATATATTTGATTCTTTTATCCCATTATTTTTCTATGATTGTGTGGCTATATACTATTTCGATAAAGTTTGTAATAAATTGAAAAAGGGTTAGTGTAATGTTAAAGGTAAGAGATGAGATGGCTGGTCTTTGTGATGGGAAATAGACATAAAGTTACTCATACTATATGCTTATATGAATATATCTTGATTGTATTCATATTTGGAAAGTATCATTTCCAGTCAAGCCCCCTTTTTTGTGATGTCTGTGATAGCCGCAAATGTTCAATATTTTGGTATGCATGCGCAGACTGTCAACTCACTGTATACAAGTGATAATAAAAATGTTTCATTCTTTTTTTTTCATCTCTGTGGCTTTTTATAAAATAACACAAGAGCATTCTCAAACCGACTTGGTTCAATATCAGAACTGCAAATAGCCAAAGTCTATCCAAGTAGTACAAGGGGCAAAATGAAAGTAGAGCTCACTCTTGCACATGCATACTGAGGGCTAATTTGAAATGATCTGTTAATCTAATAGGCACGTCTTTGGTGATGTGGCAGGAACATCGCAGTACCCGGAGGAAAATTCATAAACACACAGATATGAAAATTTACACTGAGAAAGGCCAGGCATAAACCTCAACCACAGGATGCCAGGGCCATGAAACAGCACTTCTGACAGCTTCTCAAACCTCAAAAAATTATTGATGCATAGAGTTAAAACACTCATGTTAAACTTGCTAAAATTCATTGTAACAGTTAATTTAGTCAGAAGGACATATTGCAAAATAAATCTTGCAAATAAACAAGTGTCATATGTTAGCATAGGCATGGAAACTTACTTTTATTAGCCTTCCACATTTAGCAAACACAAAAAAATACTCAGTAATGTAAATAATCAGAATTCATTAAGCTCATAGTAAATTATTGAAAAACAGCATTAATTATTAGCTTTTAAAGTGATATATAAAGTTTCAAGTGATTCAGAAGATCTTTTTGCTTTGGTTAAAATAAAGGGTTTATCACAGAATCATTTTGTTTGCTAATTTTCATTCTTGATCAGAGGCTCACTGATGGTTACTGATTATGAACTGTGTTGGAATTAACGTCAACACGTGTAGTGACCCTTTTTTGTACTGTCTAATTGATGGCAGGAAATACAAAGCGAACAGTGAACAAACTCTTGACCTTTAATAATGGACCACAGGTTTGTTTTTTCATGATTTACATTCATCCACCCATTCTATCGCTCATGCATTTATTCTTTCATTCATTTTTCAAATAGAATTTTTCTAAACAGTAGACGCAGGGGTGTGTGTTCAAGTAAGAGAAACAAATCAAATAATTTCTAACACAAAAGAATTAAATATTTTCCTTCTGATGACAAATTGAGTTTCTCTGTGATTCTGTACAAATGTTAACAGCATCTCGGAAATTAAAAGACCTAATTTTATTAATTCTGTGGATAATTTAATTCCTAAATAATTATCCACCCTGGACATGTTCAGAGGCAGCAGATACAGTTAATTAGGAGGGCTATTACGACATTAATAAAAATGCAGAGAATACAGTCCTTAAAAGATTCATTTCATCTTCACTCTTGCCTTTTTGCTCCGCAAGTGACACATAGTCCTGAAACAATTACAGTCACCTAGGACCTGACTAATAAAACTGTGACACTTGGCAGAGGCTCTCCATAGCACTTCACAGAAAAGAAAAATATGCACTGACAGCTGTTAATCGACTAGGTAAGTAATAATCCTTTGATTACAGTAGCTAAAGGCTGTCCTTTAATGGATTTTACTTGTCACTTTTAATTCTTTTTAATCTTTGTCTGCATTTCATTAGAGCGGCTTTATCATCCTGATGGCCCTCATGTTGGTATTCTGATCCAGTTAATGGGTTATCTTTATACTATGGAGAGCAGGTATAAAATATAATAGAGTTATATTTATGGACTCTGAAATACTTCCTTTAAAGATGATTGCTTTGCCAATCAACTTTCCTGGTTTTATGTGTTACATTAAAATGAGTGGAGACGACTTCCCCCCTCACTTTTTGCTGCTTTAAAGGAGGCACCTAAAGTGAAGCAGAGTGCTTTAATCTTACAGAATTTAATCTGCTTGGAAATGCAGCAAGCAGTTGGACAGGCAGTCGCTGGCTCCAGGAGTGTTTTCATAATTGTGCATTGGATATGGTTTTAGGCAGCAGGCCTCCGACTTTAACCCGACAGATCCAACAGGTAGTGTAAAATTATTTAGCAGTTAAAAAAGGTCACCATAGAAGGAGTCATTTTTTTGTCGTTCTTTGACTTCACGATAATCTAAAGAAAGCATAGCGTTAGAAGAAATTGTACAGAAAGTATTGTAATTAAATGTACTTATCATACTGTGTTTACAGTTTTTATTTTATGGAGTGTATGCTTCCACATTTACAAATATAGCATAGTTAGACAAATTTGTCATCTTTGTTTCTGAACCATACAGTAGATCTTTGCTTATGTGTCTTTTACATTTCCACCGCACTTGTGATTATGAGAAAAGGGCAACATTTCAAAGTATTTTATGTGCAGTATGCTTATCTACTGTAACATACACAGGTTTGGGGGATATGCTCCTTTAGAGCTGCTTTTTCAAAAATTATGCGATGTGATGTATTTTGATGATGATTTTGTTAGATGTTTACATTTTTACAACAGTAAAAAAAGTTTAATTCTGAATAATTAACAGTAATAATGAGGCTGCTTCAAAAAATGTTTTTTCATAATATCAGTATTCATTTACATATGAGTACATGTGCTCCGTTTGTTTTAGACCATTACATATACATGAGTTATATAAAAATTTTAAAATTTACAAGGGTGGAGTTAGACATTATATATGAAACTGTATGATTTCCAGGTCAGTTTCTGCTTTGAACTTTCAAGTCTCTTAAATTTATTTGTGCAATATATATGAATAAATCTCCTACCAAATGTGCCATAATAAAAATCAAAGATACCAGCTGGCAAATGACTTCCTCTGCTTTAGCCTGTTGATTATTTGACCTTTTCCTTATGCACCATCCCCTTGCACAAGAAGTTTATAACCTTGCCTTAGTGTGCTCTGTCCGCAATTGCAGAAAGATTCATTTTTGTAGGATTAAATATTTTAATGAAATGGAGATCTCGGTGATCAGACTGTAATCCTACTTTGCTCTCATTTTTGAATGACACACAGCAACACTGCTCAGGGAGAAGTAGATTGATTAAAAACTTTAATTCACAGCATACATGATGGCTGAAATTGATGTTGGGGATTTTTTTTTGGATCTTATTTGGATGTGCCAAGAAATTATTGCTAAAGGATAGCTCTGAATATACAACACACATTTAAACATAAATGAAATATAGAAGATATAAACAGTAGAGGAGGGACTGAATGCAACACTTAAACACTTCTTTTCTCCTGCTTCCTATTAAATCCTGCTTACTTCTTGCATTAATTTGGGGATCCATTTAGAGTGATCAGACATTTTGTGCCCTCATAGGAAGAGCTTAATCGAGAAAAAAGCTTGATGGGTCTATATAAACTACAAATAACTGTCTTTATTACCTCCACGGATACGGGGGGCATTGGCTGTGCACAACTATGCTCTTATTAATCAGAGCTAAATAAGCAGAATAAATCATACCCTTTATTTTGCACTGCTAGCTCACTGACATTTACGACAATTACCAAAGGCCTTTTCCCTAGTGGTCTTATTTGACAAATCTATTTTTAACATATATTTTTGTAGATGCAGATGAATGTAGCTGGCTTTACCAAGAAAATAAAAGAACAGAATGGCTCCCAATGTAGATTGCCTATTTGACAGTGTTTATTTGTCAAACTAATTGTCAGGGTTTGTCATTAAGGTTCATATTCTCAAATAAATTATTTTGATTTATTTATTATGAATTGCCTAAGAGTTGTACTTAATACTACTTAAAATAAAAATGCAAAAAACAAACAACTATGGTAGAATCAGAAACATTTAGAAGGTATTTCATTGCATAATAAGATGCTTAATATGCAAATCAAGTCTGAATCAGTGGCTAAATAGAAATCACCAAAGTGCAAAACTTTTAAACATTAAATTGCTATGTATTTATCTATAATAGCAACATTGTTTTCATAACAATTTGCCTTTAAACTTAAACAATGTCCTGAGAGCAAACTGAGGTGCAAATGTCAAGCAAGAACACATTAGTCTTTTTGAGCTCACCTTTTCATGCACATCATGAGAGAGGGCCAATGCCAGAGGCATTAAGAACAAATTGGGGCCAAAGAATGAAGATATTTCAGTCCATCACAAGCCATGGTATCATCCATAACTCACTGAGTGGCCACTTTTATTAACTACACTGGCCTAATAGGGAGTGGAGGCCTATTTGTCCCAAAAAGAACCTGAATTATACAGTATAGGGCGGGGGACCTCTAGTCCAATCCAATTGCTCCACTTTCTACCACAGATGATTGACTGAATAGACATGTAGTGACTGAGGAAATGGCTGCATCAGCCTAAATTTCTTATCAGGATTCAGGAACTATTTTAGGATGGAGCATTATCCTGCTGCTAGAGATGGGTACATTACTGCCTATTTGACAAAGATGTTCTGTGAAGTTATCCTGTGGTATCTACACATTCCTTTATACTTATGGAGAGGTGTTATGTATGAAAAGACATTTCATTGTCAGCTATGTGAGAAGGGCAGGTTTATCTTCAACAGTAAATATTTAGTGTATTTCCTGCCTTGCGCCCTGTGTTGGCTGTGATTGGCTCCAGCAGACCCCCGTGACCCTGTAGTTAGGATATAGCGGGTTGAATAATGGATGGATGGATGTACAATCTTCATTAACTTGCCCCATCTAAAGACATAATATTTACCTCAAGCTGATTGTTTCCCAAATTTTTAGAGTATGCTTTGAATTTACACACACTAAATGAACATTGTTCAGAAAATGTTGAGATGTATAAGATATTTAAACACAAACACGGCATGGAGGTAACAGGATCTAATTATGTAGAATATATTTATATGTGTGTATATAAAACTATGGTTGTTTTGTCATTAACCTCGCCTGAATTAATAATTCTCAAAGCCATTATTTTGGGTGCATTTTATTTTTGATTCCTGGGAATATTTTTATACACTATAAGTATAATTCCATTTACTTTTATGTATTTATGTTTTCATATGTGTGTCAGGCTATTTGACATTTGTGAGTGAGTGTTCCCTGTGATAAATTGGTGTCTATTCCAGCTGTCTACAGTAGGTACTTCCTGCTGATGCAAGGATAGGCTTTGTTCACTGTCGCCATGCAATGAATACAGTGTGTTTAAAAAGTTAATGGACATATTCTTACATTTTTATTTTGGAAAGTTTTAATTCCCTATTGAATCTTGTAACTGCTCTTCAAGTTTTTTTTTTTATGTATGTAAGCAAGAAATTACTGTTATTCTAAAAATTACATGGCATGTCTTCACCTTTGAGTATAGTTTATGCAAATTGCATTCCCTGCTTTCCAGAAATCTGTACCTTAAATAAACTGACTTCATGATACTATAAGTGGAAAGAGAGAGACACACAGAGAGAAATGATGCTCTGTCATGTTTCCAGTTGCAGTTTAAAGATCAGAAGTGTGTTTGTTCATGTGTGTGAACTGAAATTCTTTTAAACTGCTGGACAAGGTGGGAATTACTCACTCCGAGGCCTTGCTTTTGTGACCAGCGTCTCTGTCTAAGGATGAGAAATAGAAATGGGTTAGACCTAGGGTTACAACTTTTAATTTGGAGGTTTAAGGGACTCCCCAGCCTCCAAATCACTCAACACGATGACAGAATGCAATAATATATATGGCTTTACTGAAAAACAGTACATAGACATTAGGTGAAGTCCCAATTGAGATTTTCACGTGAATCATTTAACGCACAGTGTATGAAATACAGAAAAAAATGCACTCCATATCAGTTCAATACAGAACACGTCTCTTAATTGCCAATTACGGGATGATTCTGGATTTTACGGGATGGTTGGCAATCCTAGTTGCTCTATGATTAATTACACACTGGAAATATTTTTGTTATGATTCTTACCCACTGGATAATAGCTTAAGTTATTAAGAGAGTATAATAAATCTTCTCTTACTTAAACATTATACAACTTGTATTATTCCCAAGGCCTTAAATTGAAAAATTCTTTTAAGACTTTTGCAGATCCAGGTATGAGTAGACAGTGCAAGGACTTGAACAAAGGTTTATGGTTACCAGACAAAGGCAAATTTGAGACTGAGTTTTACTTGTGAAAATGAGTAATTTTTTTTCCTCTCTAAATGGGATTATTATGATGTTCATCACATTATACTACAGAGTCTTTCATTTAAATCAACATATTTGCTGTACTTACCTACCTGTATAATTACAATATATTTTACAATGAATTTAAGCAGAATAACAACAACAACAACATTTATTTATATAGCACATTTTAATACAAACAGTAGCTCAAAATGCTTTACATAATAAAGAATAGAAAAATAAAAGACACAATAAGAAAACAAAATAAATCAACATTAATTAACATCGAATAAGAGTAAGGTTCAATGGCCAGGGGGGACAGAAAAAACAAAAAAACTCCAGACGGCTGGAGAAAAATAAAATCTGTAGGGATTCCAGACCATGAGACCGCCCTGTCCCTCTGGGCATTCTACCTAACATAAATGAAACAGTCCTCTTTGGATTTAGGGTTCTCACGGAAGGGCTTGATGAAGATGGTCACGTAGACTTCTGCCTTTTAATCCATCCATCATTGTTGGAGCATCATGAAGCTTTGAGTAGGTGGAGGTGGCACAGGCCACCACCACAAAGAAACCGGAAAAGAAACAGAAAAGAGAGTAGGGGTCAGTACGGATTTTAGAGCCACCATGAATAGTTATTATGATGAATTGAACATACAGAGTATCAGTATTAAGTTAAATTGAAGTTATAGAAAGGCAATGTTAAAGTAATATGTTTTCAGCAGTGTTTTAACTGCTCTACTGTATCAGCCTGGCGAATTCCTATTAGCAGGCTATTCCAGATTTTAGGTGCATAGCAGCAGAAGGCCGCCTCACCACTTCTTTTAAGTTTTGTTCTTGGAATTCTAAGGAGACACTCATTTGAGGATCTGAGGTTACGATTTGGAATATAAGGTGTCAGACATTCCGATATATAAGATGGGGCAAGATTATTTAAGGCTTTATAAACCATAAGCAGAATTTTAAAGTCAATCCTGAATGACACAGGTAACCAGTGTAGTGACATCAAAACTGGAGAAATGTGTTCAGATTTTCTTTTCCTAGTTAGGATTCTAGCAGCTGCATTCTGCACTAGTTGCAAATGATTTATATCTTTTTTGGGTAGTCCTGAGAGGAGTGCATTACAGTAATCTAGTCGACTGAAAACAAACGCGTGAACTAATTTCTCAGCATCTTTCAGTGATATAAGAGGTCTAACTTTACTTATGTTTCTTAAGTGAAAAAATGCTGTCCTAATGATCTGATTAATATGCGATTTAAAATTCAGATTACAGTCAACAATTACCCTAAGCTTTTTACCTCCGTCTTGACTTTTAATACTAATGTATCCAGTTTATTTCTAATAGCCTCATTGTATCCATTATTGGTAATCACTAAGATTTCAGTTTTATCTTTATTTAACTTGAGAAAGTTACTATTCATCCATTCTGAGATACAAGTCAGACATTGTGTTAGTGAATCAATAGAATCGGGGTCATCAGGTGCTATTGATAAGTACAGCTGTGTGTCATCAGCATAGCTGTGGTAGCTCACGTTGTGCCCTGAGATAATCTGACCTAACGGAAGCATGTAGATTGAGAAGAGCAGCGGACCCAGGATAGAGCCTTGTGGAACACCATATTGGATATCATGTGTCTTCGAGTTGTAATTCCCACAACTAACAAAAAATTTTCTCCCTGTCAGGTAGGATTCAAACCAATTTAAGACACTGCCAGAGAGGCCCACCCATTGACTAAGGCGATTTCTAAGAATATTATGATCAATGGTGTCAAATGCAGCACTCAGATCTAAGAGGATGAGAACAGATAAATGGCCTCTGTCTGCATTCACTCGCAAATCATTTACTACTTTAACGAGTGCAGTTTCTGTGCTGTGATTTGTTCTAAAACCCAACTGAAATTTATCAAGAATAGCATGTTTATTGAGGTGGTCATTTAACTGCATAATGACTGCCTTCTCCAGAACTTTACTTAAGAAAGGCAGGTTAGAGATGGGTCTAAAATTTTCAAGAGCCGAGGGGTCAAGATTATGTTTCTTAAGAAGGGGTTTAACTACAGCAGTCTTAAGACAGTCTGGGAAGACCCCCGTATCTAATGACGAATTTACTATGTCCAGAACATTATCAATTAGCATGCCTGATACTTCTTTGAAAAACCTTGTTGGTATTGGATCAAGGATGCAGGTGGAGGATTTTAATTGAGAGATTATTTTTGTAAATCAGGTAAATCTATCCTAGTGAAAGAGTTTAATTTGTTTATAACAGGATGCTGGGGTTTAGGAGGATCCTTAGTGTTGGAGGGATATACTATGTTATTTCTAATATCATTAATTTTTTAAATTGAAAACTACAGCGATAGCCTCACAGGTTTTACTGGAAGAACTTTGGAGGCATTCCTTTGAGTTACCTGGGTTTAGTAGGCGATCAATTGTAGAAAATTGATAGAGAATAATAGGGGAACGTGTGCACTTAAATGTATAAAATGTGTTTTCTGTAGCATGACTACCTGTTGTGTTCTAGAAAGGAATTGCAGGTCCACAAGGTGAAATGTGGGGGGCCAACCCAGTCATCCTTGTTTAATCGATAGAAATGAGCAAACGAAAGTTGCAAAAACAAACGAATATCAGGGTCCTTGACTCGGGAGTCTTTCTTGGCTAACAATGTCTGTTATAGTCAACATCGGAAGGAGTGCCGTCCTGCAGTGCATTCTCGTAACAAGTGACGACTCCTTCCAGGAACCGCAGGATATTTAGAGGGGAGACTGGAGGGGATAGAGTTAATTGCAGTAATTAGGCATCTTCTTGGCACTGTGGAGGGAATAAATTAAAGAGGATAAGGTTAGCACCAGTGCCTCCTCTTGACTTGGGGTGGTAGTACACCTCAGAAGAGCCCAGAGAATGATTGACTGATGCGTATGGGTGACAATGCATAACCTCCCATCATTGTAGAGAAACATGAATTCTGCTTGGTATAAGATACGATTTTCTTAGGAATGGCAGAGGAAAAAGAAATTTATGGTTTGGAATACCTAGTCAAAGTTTAAATCGAAACAGTACTGAAATGTTAAAGTAAAATCTCAAACAGATTAAACTAGTTCATACTCAAAAATTCACAATGATGTAGTGGAGAGACTGACCAATAATGACTGGAAATATTTGGTTGTTGTTATACTATAGCTTCAAAAAGTGGCTTAACCAGTTTTTGATTTAAAGGGATTACTTACCTTCCTATCAGACACTGAATATTGCATTTTATTGCCTGACCTTATTTAATAAGACAAAAAAATATTTAAAACTGGTTATGTTTCTTCATCTTGGCCTGATGTGTCCAGATTCACTAAACAGAAAATAAATAAACACATTTGTTTTTACTACAATTAATACATTTGTTTCAAAGCAGGTAATTAAAGCAAGCAAGAGTTTTTCCCCCAAGTAGTTGAGCTGTCTATGAAATTAGATTAAATTATTGATTGTTTAATACCATTCAAATCATGAGATGTTTCTAAGGCAAATATACTACAAAAGGAAAGAGCAAAGCTTGTTGGGTTTGCTGTTCTGGTATTGTCTACTTTTGAAAAGTACTTTTTTGATTTATACAGAGGCTTGCAAAGAGGTTGAAAGAGAGCATGTTTTACTAGTCACTACAAGCTCCTCAGTGACTGTATAAGCAGCTGTGCTGATAAGTCCTGTGTTATTCTCTTAATTATCATGTAGCAGACACATAAATTATAAAGTAAAAACATGGTAAAGCATTTCCTGTTGTTCATCAATGAAAGCACTATCAGACTGTAGATAGACTCCTGCTGCTCTTGACCCTTACTCAGATAAAGCTGATATTAAAGCCAGGATGGAAGGGTAAGTATACATTAAGATTTTACAAAGGAAGGAAGCTTCTTCTTGGTTTAAATAATTTTGTAGTGAAAGAAAAAAGGAACATTCACTGTGATAATCGGTGTTTCCTGTAGAGCCAAATGGAGCCTTTTATACTAATTTAAAAGTCTAACTCTATTTGTATTTGGCAATGTAAATTACAGCCATACAATCTTGTGAGTGCAGAGTAAAGCCATATTGTAAATAATTTCTGTATAGAATCACAAGATAACAGGTACCACTAATTATAAATGATTCATGATTGTTCTTTAATATTCCTTCTTTAGAGCTTCAGTGATCAGCCACATTCCTCTACACTTAGCATTACAACATAGAGTTGTACGGAATAATGATCTCCATTATACATAAACACATGACAAGTGCAAGACAACAAAAGAACTATGTCATACTATAATAAATAAATAAATAGGTGATGAATACATAGTAATGCATACAGTTGTATGAAATAATGATCCTCAGGGCACAGTACAATGTATACATATACACATGACAAGTTCAAGACAAGAAAAGAACAATGCTATACTGCAATAGATAAAAAATAAACAATAGGTAATGAATACATAGTAATACAGAGCGTGGTACGAAGTAATGATCCTCAGCACTGTAGTGCAACACACACATAAACACTTGACAAGTGTATGGCAAGTAAAGAATAATACTATAATACATAAATAAATAAATAAATAAATAGTAGGTAATGAATTCATAGTGATAAACTGAAATAAATAATAAATCCTAACAACCACTAATAATAAAAACAACAGATAGAAAGTCACACTGCATAGAAAGCCAGTGTAGTCACGCCAAGTTCATATGTGATGTATTCATTACATTTTGTCCATGTCGAAAATCCGACAAAATTTTGTGTAGGAAGTCCATTGAAAAGTGAAATATATTAACTCAATCAAGGCGGAATCAGAAGATGAGAAGGATATTTGAGCATCAAAGAAGGAGAAGAGTCAGACTATTCTGATATTCCGTAGATGGTAGAAAGCTGTCCAAACTACAGTCAAGAAATGATTTTGGAAACTGAGAATGTTATCGAGTATGAAAACAAAGTTATTAAGTGTGAACATTAGAAAAAAGTTAACAGAAGCAAGACAAAATAGAATCTGACGTTTTGAATAGAATTGGAGGGCCTATAAGAGATGTCTTGATAGTGTACAATACACGTTCTGCAGCATGTCTTGTTTGATTCTATCAGACGAAGAGATATGAAGGCCAGAAGGACTAAGCTTTTTCTTTTTTATGTTAACTCATAGCAAGTCTCCTGCCACAAACTGACACACAACAGCCCAAATCTTCCAAAAGAAAGACAAAATGGAATCAAAAAAGGTTATTTGCATATCCGACTGAACTGGAAAACTGCTGATCCGTCCATCATTGTCTGATTTATATGGGACATCAACCTGACTTTCCTTATTACTTATCCACTGGCCACTCTAATATTAAATATGATGATACATGAAGCTTACACAAAAACATTACATTATAACTACATTACCCAGGATAGTGAGGCCAAAATGCACTGTTTAAGCCACAGAGTCAGATAACAAGTCGGTTTAGGACAGTTTTCTCCTACCAGCTGATTAATCAGTAAATTCTGCGTAAAATCTACAGGTTTATTGATAACGTTATTACCCACACATTGTTCTTTTAACATCTGAAAAATGTAAAGAGAAGCATACTGTATGTCCTTAGGATTTGACCAGCCATTTGTTACCTTCTTCCCATACAATGTCTTCCCCTTCAAACATAAAGCCAACTTCCCTTCTAGTTACTCTGGTAAACAGAGTAGTAGGCCTCAGAGGTTCTCTGCCACATTGACCACAAAGTATAATGCACAGCGAGAACAAAACACACTAACTATGTAGTGCTGTTACAGCACCTGCTTTGTAAGATAAGGCCGACTACTTGCGTACTGGACCCCATCCCAAAAACACTGCTTAATTCCTGCTTTCATGCCATAATCCTGACTGTTACAACAATAATAAACTCATCCCTTGACACTGGCTCTGTACCACTCACTTTTAAAATCGCTTCTGTAACCCCAATGTTAAAAAGTCTGGTCTTGATGCTGACAATCTTAACAACTTTCGGTCTATTTCCCACTTATCTTTTCCGTCAAAAGTTCTTGGGCATGTTGTAGCTTCCCAACTCACCAATTACTTAATCTCTAATAATTTGATGGAACCCTTTCAGTCTGGTTTCAGGGTGCAGCACAGCTGTGAAACTGCTATGCTACGGGTAACCAATGATTTGCTTATGGCAGCAGACTCTATACAAACCAGCATATTAATTCTATTAGACCTCAGTGCAGCATTTGACACCGTCAGACATGACAATCTACTGCCCAGAATGGAGAACATACTGGGTATCTCTGGCACTGCCCTTCAGTGGTTCAAGTCCTATCTGACTTATAGGCAAGAGTTTGTTAGTCTTGGCAACAGCAGATCCAGCTCAGTGCCAGTCAGACAAGGAGTTCCTCAGGGCTCTGTCCTTGGCCCTCTTCTCTTCTGTATTTATATGCTTCCCCTTGGCCATATTATTTGTTGTTATGGACTGGGTTATCATTTTTATGCAGACAATACTCAACTCTACTTCAATGTTAAAAGTGGAACTTCATCAGAGCTTGTGCATCTCACAACCTGCCTCAATGAAATTAATACATGTATGGAGCAGAACTCTAAAATGAAATTGCAACAAAACTGACCTCCTGCAAAATGGGACTAAAGTGCAACTTAATAAAATGAGCTCTTTCCCAGTCCATCTTGGCGGTGATCTCATCGGCATCAGAGGCATCAGACCTGCCTCTACTGCAAAGAATCTTGGTGTCATTTTTGATTCCTCCCTTTCTTATTCCACCCGCATAAATCACATTAAGAAACTTTCTTACGTTCGCCTCCATAACATATCCCTTGTTCACTCTTTCCTCTCCTTTTCTAATGCTGAGAAACTTGTCCATGTTTTTATCACATCGATTATTGTAATTCCCTATTGGCAGGTGCCCCTTCTAATCTTATATCACAGCTCAAGCTTATTCAAAACCCAGCTGCAAGATTCCTTACTCGAACCAGCAGCAGCAAGCACTTAACACCTATCTTGTTCCGCCTTCACTGGCTCCACGTGTCTTACAGAATCGAATATAAAATTCTGCTAATAACCTATAAAGCCTTAAAAGACCTTTCGCCAAACTACATCAGTGACCTTCTCCATCCCTGTGTGCCTGTCCACCCACTAAGGTCCTCTGATTCTGGCAATCTTGTTGTGCCCCACACTAATCTACACTCCATGGGTAACAGGGCCTTCAGCTGTATAGCGCCCAGACTCTGGAATGACATACAGAAATTAATCAGGTAAGCTGACTCCATGAATTCTTTAAAAAACAACTCAAAATTCATCTTTTCATGAAGGCTTTTAGCTCTACTTGACTTTATTACCCTTCTTTCAGTTTACCTCTATGTCAAGATGCTCATGTAACCTATGTGTGTGTGCTAGACCATCAATTATGTTGTCTGTTAGGCTTTTTCTCTAAATTTACTGTCTGAATTTACGTTCTTTCTTAAATTCTGTAAGTGCCTTGAGCATGGGAAAGGCGCTATATAAATAAAATGTATTATTATTATTATTATTATTACAACAAATAGTGCACATTGCAGAACAGATTGTTGGGTCCTCTCTGCCCACCATTGAAGACATCTTTATAAAGCATTGTATCCACAAAGTTTATAATATTGTAAAGGACTGCTCCTGCCCCTCCCACGGTCTCTTTGTTCCACTAACATCTGGCAAAAGGTTCTGTAGCATCCAGATCAGTTCTGCCAGGTACTATGACAGCTTATAAATAATAGCTGTTCAAACTCTGAACCCTGCTGCCCCATCTGCCCTCAGATTTGCCCCTACTAGTGAATTTATTTGCCATTCTTTTGATATAGTTGTCACTCTGTTGTTTTTATTATAATTTTACTGTTATTAATTATTTATTACTATCTTCTAAAATTATTACTATATATTCACTTATCTATTATTTATTTATCTATTTATAGTGTAGCATAGTATAGATTATCACTCTTTTTGTCACCTATCCTGTGTTTATGTTTATTTTGCACTGTAGTCCTGGGAAAGATTATTTTGTGCCACTATATGTTGCAATACTCTGTATGGATGGTATGATGATAAAGCCTCTTGACTTTACTAAAGTAACACCTAGCAGTACACAAAGAGATTCGGCATAATAGTCCCAGGTGTGATTTAAATCATTCCTCTACAGTTGGTCAGGGGTTTGATGGAGGCCACAGCACTAGGTAAAAGGTTCTTTTTTTAGTCTGTTTGTATGGGATTGGATCACCCTATAGTATCTTCCAGATGGTAGAGGATGAAACAGTAATACTCAAGGTATGCTTTGCCTCTGCTGATGCTGCTAGCCTTCTTTTTCTGTCAGTTAACACAGGCACTGTCCAGATGAGGAAAGCTTGTTTATTATTCAATGAGCCACATTCACCACATGATGCAGATCATTATGTTCAGTTGCCATGAGGCTGGCATACCACACAGTCCTGCAATGGGTAAGGATGCACTCGGTGCTGTGTTTGGAGTTTACCAGGTGGTGTTTAGTAAGTTGAGCCTATTTCAGTTTCCTAAGAAAGTACAGACCTTGTTGAGATATTTTTCACCAAGTAAGGAGTGTTAAGGGACCATGTCAGCTGTTTTGTTGTGTAAACTCCAAAGAACTTAACGTTCTCCACATATTTCACTATTTCTCCATTAATGTGGATGGGAATGCTGTCTATCTTTTTAGTTCTCTTGAAGTCTACAGCTGTTTCCTTTGTTTTAGTGGTGTTTAGGACTCGGTTGTTGTCCTTACAACACTCAGTCAGGTGTTCCACCTCATTTCTGTAGGCCAGTTCTTCCCTGTCTTAAATCAGTCCAACTATTTTAATGTCATCAGTGATTTTAATTATAGTATTGGATGTGTGAATGGGGGTGCAGGTTTGGGTAAAGAAATTGAAGAGCCAAGGGCTCAGCACGTAGCCCTGTGGGGTTCAGGTGTTTGGGATAAGAGTAGAAGAATTGTGGTTCCCAATCTTGATGTGTTGTGGTCTGTTCAAGAGAAAAGCTATGATCTAGGTGCAGAAAAAAGTTTCCAAACTTAGGTGGCCCAGATTATTGACAAGGTTGTGGTAGATTATGGCATTAAATGCAGAGCTAAAGTCTACAAATAGGATCTTGAAATAGGTGTTTGGCTGCTGTAGATGTGTCAGAACCGTATGGAGTGCAGTTGAGACTGCATCTTCTGTAGTTTGGTTTGCAAGGCAGGCATACTGATGGTGGTCCATATCTAGGTTTGGGGTGGGAATGGTGGAGCTGATGTGTGAGAGCACCAATCTCTTAAAGCACCTTATAATTATTGGGGTGAGAGCAACTGAGCATTATCTATTTATAAACTTCACTACCAACTTCTTGGACACTGGAATGATGGTGGAGGATTTAAGGCATGTTGGAACAGCAGCTTATTGTAATGAGAGGCTGAATACGTTTGTAAACAACCTCCACTAGCTGCTTTGCACATACCTTTAATGCCCGTCCAGGCATTCCATTTGGACCCACCACCTTACTGGCATCAGATTTCTGCAATGTGCATCTCGGCTGGTGGTGCTGTAGAGCCAGTGTCTTCTCACCTATAGATGGTGCAATGTAATAATGCAGCACCCTATTCAGAGAACCAAAAGGGGGTACAAAATTGGTTCAAGGCATCAGGCAGATTGGTGTCATTGCTAGACTACAGAGTGCAGACTTTGTAACCCGACAATGCCTTAGCACATGCAAGAAAGAATTTCACTGTACCCTGTACATATGACAATAATGTCCCCATAAACCATGTACCACAGATTTTTTAATATCTATTTTGCTTATAAACCTAAGGCAGATATCCTATTTTCACTTCATCTGCACAAGAAACAGTGATATATCAGATCTTCTCAACATCAAAGCTTTGTGCAATAATTGATTTCTGTAAAATTACATGTGGCAAGCTATACATATTTTCATAAATGGCATCATTCTTTTAGTCTCACTTCCTTAGCTAAAATCTCATTATGCTGTTGCTTCAAAATCTGGCCTGTTGCTTCTTAAACAATTGACAATTCCATCATCCAGGAGGCAAGATCCTCATTTTATTACATGAAATAAAAGCTTTGCTTTGTCACAGAACAGGTTTCTAGACTGCAGAGAGAAGTATTATTCCTCAGATGACAAGCAAAAGATTTGGCGCAGTCTATTTTTGATTTATGATCTGTCTTACTCTCAACTACAAGGCTGATATTAGATGGCAACCTGTTGCCACCAGCTCAGTGAGGAAGTGGACGCTGGAGGCAGAAAAGGCTCTGAATGACTGTTTCCAAAGGACAAACTGGGAAATCATGTATGAGAAATTCTTCTCTTTTGTTCACTCTGTTCACCTTGGACTATAAATAGAATATCAGGTCATGTCATTTGTCAAAATTCTCTGATGATTCTGCACAAATGGAGTGCATTGACAAGGGGGAGGAGACAAGAGTATAGGAGTCAGGTGGAGAACCTTGATCCTTGGTGCAGAAGGAATTGCCTACAACTTCAACTCAGCAAAACAATGGAGCTGGTTATTGACTTTCACTGCACCAAAAAGCATCTATGGCCAGGGAGTGAATGTAAATGTGGTGCAGTGCTACATGTACTTGGGAGTCCACATCAATGACAGGTGGAACTGACACCGTAACACAGAGCCTGCTTTGCCCTTTCTCATATAGACTCTTTTCTTAGAAAGCTACCTTCCTTTAATAGGAGCACTGACATCCTTCACATGTTCTATAAGTCTCTGGTAGCTACTATGATTTTCTGAACTGTATTGTGTTAGATTGGTAACATCACCTCAAGAGAGACCCGCTAATCAACAAACTAATTAAGAAGGCAGCCTCAGTTATGGGATACACTTTTGACCTGCAGGAGATAGTAGAGGAGAAGAGAATGAAGAGACATCTGATGGTTGTTATGAACAATTCTGCACATACTTTGTCTGATACATTAAAACTGGGCAGTTTTAGCTAACGGGTTATTCAAAACAAGTATGTCAAGAAACACTACTCGGCTCCTTCATACTTAACACAATATGCCTTTGTAATACCTCACTGTGGCTGCTCTCTTATTTCTTTGCCCAAGTAATTTTTTTCCCTATTTTTGTAATTCTTGTTTTTGTTTGTTATGATATTTCAGCATTTCTTGAGCTTCACAAAAGACTAAATTTGCCCTGGGGAAAGTTCTATCTATCTGTTTGTCTGGAAAGTTTGAAAAAGTTTGCATTTTTTGGACTTATGACATTTGGAAAAGTTTGAGAAAGTTTGGGTTTATTTAATTATGTATTGACTTATAGCATGTGGTTTATTATTTTTCTTATTTGTGTTTATAAAAGAATTAACTAAAGGTCAAAATATTAAAATCAGACAAAGGTGTTAGGTAGTGCATGACTATACTTAATCTGGCTGCTTGCTCACCTTTAAATAATGACTAAATGACAAAAAGGTCTTATTTATTTTAAAGATTATTTTTTCTGTTAAGTGGCATACGTCTCAACTCAGCCACAAGTTTGAAAGCTTAAAAAATCTCATAGCTCAGGTGATTGCAGTGGGTTTGTGTCTCCAATAAACCTGATCAATGGTTAAGACTTCTTTGATTTGGTTTTTTATATAGGTAATATCTTAAAAGCCTCAACATGTCTATCTATCTATCTATCTATCTATCTATCTATCTATCTATCTATCTATCTATCATTATTTTTATCTAAAACAGGGATAGGCCATTGCAACATTAAACCCTAATGGCTCATACAGTTTCTGTTTTTAATGTATTTTCAAGTAATGCTAAATAACATTATGTATTCAGTGGTGACTTTAATCTAAACCTTTTTACCTACTTGTTCAGCATGTGTAAAAATTAGGTATCAGGATAATCGTATGATTGAAGAATTAAAGCATAAGTTAAAGTAGGGTTTTGAAGACAATGGTTAGACCAGCAATGGTGTATGGTGCTAAGATATGGGCAGGAAAGGAAATGCCAGAGAAGTAGTTAGATGTGGCTGGAATGAGAATGTTGAGATGAATGTGTGGTCAGAAAAAGAAATGGGACAAACCAAGGTAATCAGCAGTACAACAAAGTGGGAGAGATATCTAAGGAAGTACAGGAAAGTAGTTTAAAGTGATATGGACATATAATGAGGAGAGACAGTGAATATGTGGACAAAAGTAATGGGAATGGAAGTTCATAGCTAAAATTGCTGTTCTCCAGATTTACAAAAAAGTGACCAAGTTTACCATTTCTGCTATCTTGACACCTGGAAATTGATGGTTGCATTCATTTTTTTATTTTCCAATCAAATGTTTTTGCCATTTTCTTATAGGTTTATACTATAATTAGATGCTCTGTCTCTTCTTCCAGAGTTTTAAAAAAGTTTAGACACTGCAATCTATAAAGCTTGTTTGGTTAGATAATAGCTAAGTCATCCCAGTATCTTATCCAATAGTTCTTTGAAGTTATCTGCTATAGCTACAAGACTTAGTCACGTGTTCCAGATTCTCATGACCTGTTTTCATGAAGAGATGCTTCCTGGGACAAGCTAACCCACTGTTCTCCTCAAGCTGCATTCTTGGTGATAGTATACTGTTGATCAATCCAATGCCACTTAAAGTCTTTACTTCGCAAGGAAACTTTTTTTTTTTTTTAATATCAGGAGTTATAAATCTAAAAGTGTACTTGACGCACTCAGTGCAGAACCAAAGAGGGTGCATATTTGTATTTCACTAAATTCTGTCTTTCATTGAATGCTTTTTCAGTTTGTTTTTAATCTGTCAATCTAGAAATTTCCAGGTTTTCTCATTATTGGATGTTTAACAGGTTGCTTGCTAATGATGACACAAGTCTTACTGAAGTAGCTGTTCTTTAGCATTTGTTGTTTGCACCTCCGATGCCTCTTTGTCCCTTTGGGATTAATAAAGTATCTATCTATCTATCTATCTATCTATCTATCTATCTATCTATCTATCTATCTATCTATCTATCTATCTATCTATCTATCTATCTTTGTTAATTGTTAATATCTGAATATAATTAACAATTATTATGTCAACTACATTCCTTGTTAATTAGCTGGTCTTTTTTGCTATCATTTTCTAGTTGGAAAGTTACTGCAATGTGTGATTATTTTTTTCCTCTCTCTCTTTCATAGCTCTAGCTACACGGGAAATTTGCTTCTAATTTTCTTTATGTCCTTTCTTATACTGAGATTGTCCCATTCACAGTATCCAAAGGCTTACATACTACTATGGATACAACTCCATAACAGATTCTAAACTTATCCAACATCTTTTGTTCATTGATGGAATAATATTCAAGAGTACCAATCATTTTCTAATTTATTACCAAGGCAACTCCTTTTCTTCAAAATGTCTTGCGTTATTCTTAGCCACTGGAATATGAAATAGCTCAGATCAGGTGAAAAATGAGTTGGCAATCAAACCTCTTTGTGTCCCATAATGGAGAATTTCAGCAGTGCTACAAAATTATATAATATTCCAAACTAATGTGAATATTTTCAATTTTTTAGCATTTGAAAACACTATTTTGATGTTGACAGATATTATTAAACCTTCTAGCACAGCTTTCGAAAATGGTCAAAGGTTCACCAGCCTGGTTACTACTCTTACAAAATGTAAAGTACTAGTGAAAAATAGCTTTACTTTTGATCAGTTCTTCACGGTGAATGCTATAATAGCTTGCTGGATTAACACAATGTTGAAAATTGCTAGTTATGATGTTATTGTCATACTTTGTTCTTGCAGTGTTTTAGCAGCTGGCAGTAATGAAGTGTTCTCAGTTTGGGTTGCTGGCTTTACTGATGCACAGTGTGTGGCACAGTCTGACATCATCTGTTTGGAGATTGTAGGGGAGCTTTTTGTTTTAATTATATTTCCATGGTTTCCTCATAAAACTTCATTTTTGGTTGATACTAAGGTGCTGTGCAGTATTTTTTTTATAGCTTTTTTGCCATAAGAAGGTTTTTTTCATTCTCACATGAGCAATGTTGGGTTTGTTATTGGGAATGAATCAAACAATTTTTTATTTATTTGGCAGCATGTGCAAGGCACTATCCTTGCTGTTTAATGTAAAAACCAAAAATTGTGGATCCGCAGAAATGAGAAAAAACAGCAGCAAAAGAGTACTAGATAAGACAGTTACGTTGTTTATAAGGCAGCAATCTTTTGTGCTATGAAGAGACCAAAGCAAAGCAGGTATTGCATCTCATTCTAAAATACAGACATTAACTGAAAATAAAATTAGCAGTACACTAAGAATTGCACATGATTTCATGTATTAAAATGAAACAAATTAATTGGAATCCTATGTAGCGGAGTATAAATAGGGTGATGCAGCAGTAACAGAATCCAAACTAAATCAAACAGAAACCCTAAAGCAAGTAACAATGACAATGTGCAAGTTTTTTATATCAAAAATTAGTACGTGAGCATCAGGGGCCTTTGCACCCTAGGAAATAAGTTACTCGATCTATAACATTTCAGTAAATATTTACTGCTCTGATGATAATGTTTCAGTTCATAAAATAGGTTATTATGATAGCAAACAGACGAGAGGAATTCATAATTAATTGCAAAATTACGGTATTTGAAGGTTTCTCTAGAGTGCCTCTTTCTCTTGCATGATTTGGCTCAAAAAGTAATCAGCATATCGTCATCTCATAACAGGCTTAAGTTTCGAGTTTGGTATTTTTCTGCCCAGCCGTTTTAGCTCTAGATTGTCCTCAAGAAACTTTGACACACAGACACATACCCATCATTGAGATATCAATGTTTTCGGTATTAGGGGACCCTAAAATGTTGAGATCAGCCGAAATCTGGGATTGAAATTTTTGATGAATCTAAAACTTTCACTCCTGCTCCATAGACAATAAATTATGGTGGTAGAGAGCGCAAAGCAAAAATCAGATTTATAGGAGAATGGAATATTAATAGGAGACTATTACATTTAATTACATTTTATAAGGAAAGCCCTACTAAAAAAAAATCTAGTCATCAGGGTAGCAAACTAGCCCAACTAGGTGATGGTCCCAAACCTGGATAAATAGGAAGGGCATGCAGCTGTTAAACTTCACAAGAACTTCAATGGTAGTAGATCTGATGGGTGCGAAGCTGTTAAATGATCAAAGGAACACAGATAAAATTTTGGGGTACCACATTGGTAACTCCATATAATTTATGAGGTTTGAGGGAAATAAACACTCAATTAATTTTAAAGATGTTTTTGCAGACAAAAGTTCAAAACAGGTTTTCCAGGTTATGAAGATATACGGCAGGAAGGACAGACACCGGAGATGACATCAGTGATCACCTGGGGCCTCATGTATAAACGGTGCGTATGCACAGAAATGTTGCGTAAGAACTTTTCCACGTTCAAATCGCGATGTATAAAACCTACACTTGGCGTAAAGCCACGCACTTTTCCACGGTACCTCATGTCTTGTCGTGCGCAAGTTCTCCGCTCAGTTTTGCAAACTGGCGGCACCCAGCGTCAAAGCAGTGCTACTGTTCTTGTGTGATTACTCATTATTTTCATGACGCGGCTTTATAAATACATAGAAACTAACCGCATATTGTTTATTAGTGTAATGCATCTGATTGTAATTAACTCGTAACAATATAATGGTCCAGGGAACAGCCATAGTATTCCAAATGCCATAACTGCTTTAGCGTTGTTAGTCTCACTTCTTCTTCTTCTTCTTCTTCTTCTTCTTCTTCTTTCAGCTCCTCCCGTTAGGAGTTGCCACAGCGGATCATCTTTTTCCATATTGGCCTACTCTCACTGCACCACTCAGAGTATTTATATCACTGTATCTGAGTGTGAATCACAGCAGCAGCTGATCGGAAAGAGAATTATCGGTTTACAGCATCAAGCACACGCTGTCTTTGCCACGGCAAAACGTTTCAAAGCCTTTCCTGTACGGACCTCGCGGTTCAAAACAGTTTAATCCCAAGAACTTTAAATGCAGCCAATCAAGTGCTCCTTGTAGAACTATTTGTACGTATAAGTACAATCACCCCACTGTAAACTTGCACTATAGTTATAATATCGCACAACCTAAGCCACTTTATAAAGCGCGTATTTACATATGATGACGATATCATTTTTAAGGTGAAATGCAGCAAAATATGTTTGTTAAATTATACAGATAAAACTTTAACTTCATTTAAATAATCTATATTCTTCACTGGGAGTGTCTTTAAGGATAGAATAATTAAACATGTACTACGAAGATATTTCAATGTTCTTTAAACGTTTTGAAGAATCGGCTAAGCTTACAGATGGCTTAACGTCTATTACAGAGCTGATTGTATGGCGATCGGTTACTTGGGGAAAGAAAAGCACTGACTGCAGTGACAGCTACGCCAATATATATTGAATATAAAACAGAAAGATAAAATAACAACACAGCTAAAAGCAGCGACAAATTTCGGCAAAAGTTAAATGCTTGTGTCATGAGCACGAGGCGGCTAGTGTCTGCAACATACGTGGCCATCCACCGTGCATAAGATACTTTACTGACATTGGCGGGCTAAGGAGCCAGCCACCGATTCTTCCTCTGCCCAGTGCCACCACAAGCTTAGAGCCGCCCTGAGTACTGCTACAATAAATTATTTCATCGAAGTGAAACATGTTTAATAACGTACTTTAACTCCTATCATCATGAAAATGACATCACGTATACATCTCAGTATTTTAGTTATTCAGAGAGCTGTAATATCACGAATGTCATGATTCTGTGTCCAGTTGGAGGAATAGAGCCGGTTTAAGAAACAAGTAGTGATTCACACACATAGAGCACATAGAAAATCAAATACAAAACAAAGCATTTAACGTGCTACTTTAATTACGATGTGATTTTAGAAACTGGTTAATTAAACAATTTTAAGATGAATTTTATGATGTTCTACTTTAATGACAAAATAAACTACGTGATTAAAGTGGAAATGTCGAGATTGAAGTGGACATTTCGTGCTTTTTCCCCACCGTGTGGCTTTTTTCTCTGTACCCTAATAAGCTTTCATATGACACTCAGACAGTGGGCTTACAACTCGGCTTTCCACGGCGACTTTGATATGTGACTTCTTTTTATTTCCGGCACTGTGCGATTTTGTGGATGTGAGCTTTCATGTTTCTCCAACACGCTATGTCACTCGATCAACTTCATTTTGTTGATTATACCACGGTTTATTTGAACAAATAGTATGTTTTTCCTTTGCCTCCACTTGGTATTCGCTGAAATTCTTATGTTTCCCCCCGTGCTTTTCCCATTGTCTTTTCACAGAAGGCTGCGCTTAAGGGCAATTTATATTGATTTGCATATTCAAAAGGCGTAATTCTGGGAGGATTTGGGGCATTACATAATGCGCGTGCACGAGCGTTAGTTTTCACGCTGATCGGGATTTATGTAGCGGAAGAACGTGGAAGTTGGAGTACGCACAGATTCCTGCATCTGGATTTTTCTGTGCATAAGCACATTTCGGCTTTTGTGCTTACGCCATGTTATAGTGCGAGTTCTACGCACGGCGTTATACATGAGGCCCCTGGTCTGCAGAGAGAAAGCAGCAGAGGAAGATAGAACAAGTATAACTCTACAATTACTGAATAAGTTGAATCATAGTTACAATCAATGGCTGTTCTCACACATGATATTGAAATACAAATAAGTAGAGAATTCTATCTATATTTATTATTCTCTAAGTTGAAGTAATCAAATGATTATGATAGTGATCCTAACATTATTTTCTTTTCATAGTGATTTTGTTAACAATTTATGCAAAACTAAAAATGTTATATTGAATTTAAATAATGTGAAATTTGAGTAGATATGGCTGAAAGAGACAAATGAGGGCAAACTTTTACGTGTGGCGGCAGAAGAGTAGCAGTGGACTATGTTTTAAAGCATATTTCAAGCAATAACAAGTTCATGTCAAACTATTGAAACTGTAGGGCATTTAAGAGAAATCTGCAGTCGACAAATAAGTAGCTAAGAAAGAAATTGTTAAAGGAAAGTTAGCTGTAATTTACAAGATGGCTAACTTCATTAGTAATTGCAAGGCTTATGAAACATGAGGACAACTTCTAAAATAAATGATAAAAGGCAACTCCAATTACTAAAAGACAGCAGAGCTGGTCTGCTCTGGTCACCTAAGATGTGGCACATACCTTGTAACCAGTAATCTAAACTGTTTCACTTTATTTTAGAAGAACTTCAGCTTTCAAATATATGTGAAATAAATTTTAACATTAGCTAGCAAGCAGTGAACAGATGTTTACTAAGGACTAAAACCTACATTTGTCCATATATTAAAATCACATGCGTTCTAAATTTTTTTTTAAAGGTTCAGCCATTGGCAGTACAGGAGAGCTAATGAGAAGAAGGACCACAGAGAATGGGGGACATTGCACCATTTGTATAGCCTGTGCATTTATGGCAGTCACTATACTGTACAGGGGGTCGTCAAATTCAGCCCTGGCATCCTGTGGCTGCAAATTTTTATCTTAGCTGTTTTCACAATCAGCAAGTAATTTTTACCTTTAATTGGTGTCATTGTTTAATTAGCTGACATTTTTTTCCTTCCTTTTCTACCTTCTTCCTCTTATTTTGCATTCAAAAAAGTTCAGAAGTGTGAACTTTACATGTATACGAAACTAAGAACTATTGGTATTTTATGTCATACCTTGAAATGCTTAACTATGTAATTTTCTTCTTAATTCACATTTTTACTCATATCCATATACTGAACATTAATGAGTAGCGCATTCATTGGGCAAATAACACTGACTGTAAAGGACAGCAGCTATTTCAGTGTAATGCCTTCCATTGTGCTTAGAAAACAATAGCTTTAATAACCAGAATGCTGGGGAAAAAAACAAAATATTAAAAAACAGAATTAATTCATTCTTACCCTTTTAACATGTAAATGTATGCTTCATAGTTTAAAAAATGTATTAGCATAGCCAGTTTTGACTAATAAAAACACTGAAACTGGGAAATAACCACTCAGTTAATTGAGTTAGGAATCCAATTAAAAGAAAAGACCTCAGAACTGAAACTAAGAACCACTTTACTGTACAACTTAATTTAGAAATCACTATGGAATTAACATTTTGAGAAGGAGGCAAGAATGGCTGGTGTCTGACTGACTATGGTGGCAGTCCAGGGTCAGTTTGTGATCCTAGTCCATTCCCATTTTTGTGTATGAGTGAGTGTGAGCTGGTGCATGCGCTCCTAGCCAAAAAGATGCTAAGCATAATTTGGATTGGATGGGGCTATATTATTCATTTTCTTTAAACAGTTCAAGGAATTAATTGTTTATTCCTATCTGACATGATCCAGAATGATTCAGATTGGCTTTTAATGACCATATGTGAATTATAATTTGTGGCTTCAGAAGATAAATTAATGGAAGATTTAAAATGAGCACAAGTTTGAAAATAAATACTAGTATACACTCAACCTAGCCACAGGTACAATATTTTTATTTCTTAAATAGGAATATCCATCAATCCAATTTCTAACCCTAATCCTAATGGAGAATGCATTCACCATGCCTAGTGCTGGTGGGGAGAAAGTAGGGTACTTGCCCCGAAATCCCCAATAATTAAAAAAAAAAACAACAAACAAACAAACAAAAAACTCTCAGCTATTACAATAAATTTGTATTTCAATATTTACTATTTGTTGGTAAGCTCATATGTGCAATTTATTTACATTTTTACTGTTTGTACTTTAGTTAGCAGAAATCATCTTTTTGGACCTGATGGGACCAAGCAATTGACACTCACACATTAATCAAAGTATATTATCATCTTAATAATAGCATCCTAATTTATTATAGTTCTTAACTTATGTGTTAATTATAATTTGTAATAAGAAAACAAATATTGGTCCTACTTGAATAACTAGAAGTTAATTTGGTCTGGAAAAGGTGCATATTATGACTACATCAAGCGATGAAGCACAGTAAATACAGTTAATAATAATTATTCAGAGAATAATGGGTTTACAGTAAATCATTGAAAAACTAATGAAGGACACATTAGTTTTATGTATGAATTTTTTTCAACATATTCACGTTCTGTTTGGTCAACATTATTGAATCAAAAATGTAAAAAGTTTAATATATTGAAAGCAGGTATTTTTCTATTAAGTGCACTAGTTAGCAGTGTTGCCTGTTAGCTCCAAGAGACCAAGCTGAAGCTCCAGCCCATAAATGAGAGTGTGGAGTTTGACTTAACCTTTAATTTCTGTGTTTTTTTTTTTGTTTTGTTTTTTTTTCCCCAGGAGTCTCTGGTTTCCTTCTTACATCACAGATATGTTCAGGTTAGGGTGACTGAGAGTCCTATCACTGGCTCAGCTACAGTGATTATGTATGTAGTGATGATTGCAGTCTTGTGCCCGATACTGATCTAAGATCAACTCCAGTTCCCATCAGCCCAGAATTGGATTGTAGATTTGGAGAATTTCATGTAAAACACAAACTAGACTGATTTTGAACCCCTCCAATGAACAGATTATATTTTTCTTGCCGTTTTCATTCTCAAAGATAATTAGCATGAGCGGCTGAGTGACATGATGTTTATTGCAGCTTGCTGAAGGGTTGGCTTCATTTTTTAACACACTCTCTTATGTTCTTTGGGTAATCCAAATTCCTTTTATATCCCAGACATGTGCACTTTCTTTTAAGTATTAACTCTAAACCCATTGCTTCCTTAACAGTACAGGTTACACGCCTCAGTCTCCAAGTGGATGATGTTTAAAAGCCAATTTGTGTAAGAAGTATATAGTGTATTGCTATAAGTGCTTAAATGCATGCTATTGGCTTGTTTGGAGTACATTTTTTAAATTAAAAGAGAAAATCATATAGACTCATGTGAGGTGGACAAATGGAATCAACTAAGCAAAAAACAAGAAAACTGATTGTACTTTTTAAATGCAATCCCTTTCTTTACAAGGCACATTTAGTATCCAAGAAAAGGCAGTAATTTTAAGCCTATTTCAAAACCTTTCTCGTTCTTAAGTACAGCTTTATACATTTCCAGTGATTTACTACCACTGTAAGAAAAGAAAACGTTTATGAAAGGAGATGTGCAGAAATTAAACCAATTTGTGAAGTAGCTCATTTACTACAGATCATAAAGCAATTCTCTACTGTTTTTTATATGTGATTTCATTTCTTTGTCCCTAATGTGAAATCATCATGTTTACAAAGGATCTCTTGTTTTAACTTTTTGTTATATTTAGAAGGAAGCAGCTTTTATTATTCATTGCTCTTGTGAATCGGTGATCTTCTCAGTATAATAACTTAATTCTGTCATTTGTTCCTCATTAACAAAATGGCATATTCCTTAGAGTTAAGTAGGGCACATGAACAACAGTAACGTAGGTAGTCATATTTTAATATATCCTAGCTTATCCATTCATTGTGTAGACATGCTTACAGTAAGTGATTGTGGAATTACATGAGCATTATTAGTCTGGAACTGGCCCTAGGTGTTGTGCCAGTCCAGCACTCGCCCAGCCGGATGAGAAGTTGCTGTAAATATGCGCGCTTTCTACCATCCCACTTTCTTTTATAAATCGTGACTAGCGTGAAAAGTTGTGTATGCACAATTAGGGTCTTCAGAATTGTAAAGCAGCCATTCTAACCATTGCACCACTCATTTGTGTGACCAAATGTAACCATGTTGGAACCGCTTTAAATAAATAAAAAAAAACCAAAACAAAGCACTCAAAACCAGATTTGCTGATTTAGTATCATGTGTGCAGCGTTTTGTCTACTTCAAAGTAATAACTAATTAAGTTAATTTCATATGAAGTTAAAATTAAAGTTTAATACTTATCGTCATCATCAACAGTTTAACTGACATTTTCCATACCTGACCTAGAGTCGCCAATTGCCAACAGTTTTTGTGTTCTGTGTGGCTTTTAGGGTATGCCCATTGTTTTGACACCACACCTCCAACCACGTCTTCTATGGTCTCTTAATGGGCCTCATCCCCTGCACTTAGTGTACATTTTTACCCAGACATGCTATGTCTTTTTATACTGCATGCTCAAACCATTTTTGTCTGTTAATATTTAATACTCAAGTCAATTTGATTTATATTTTTGCACTGCTCTTTACTGAGAACAGTTTAATAATGAAACACTGCCTATTTGATACTAAAACATGTTAAGCAGCACATTTTAATAGTCTATTCCCGCATTTTCTATACACGCTTATTCAGAGCAGGGTCGCGGGGAACCTGTGGACTTTCACAGAAAGCAACAGGTACTAGGCAGGTTCAATCCCAAGATGGGATGCTAGCCCATCGCAGGGTGAACGCATAATCATACACATCAGAGGCCAGTTTAGCAACAGCAGTTCACCTTACTGGGATGGCATTGGACTGTAAAATCTGCACAGAGAGCACCCACGACGTGAGCCCTGCTCTCTTTGTTGCATTGCAGCAATTCTACCACTGTGGCACCCCTCACTCATTTTAAACTTTATGCTTTTACTATTTAATACATTTTGCTGTTTTATTCAGTGCTTCATCATCAAATAAAATAAGATTAAGCATTTGGATCTGTGTTTTTGTTATATGCTTTGTACGCAAAATCTGAATGAAGATATTGTGCTGCATCATTTTCACTGAAAAAACGAAACTTTATAACATAACATACTGCAAATATTGAAGATTAATTACATTTTCATCATACAGTATCATTTTGCATAGTATTTTGTAGGTAACATGTATAGATACTAAAAATTAAATTCAAAATATATTTGTAATTATTGTTCTAATTATTACCAAATCAGGTTAGACAGATACATATCAGATGGAACTTTGGCTTTTTACAGAAGCTCTTTAAATAAATAAATACATAAATAGGTAGATAATTAAATAAATACACACAATGATCTGAACATACACCAGAATGACTATAAATCAAAAAAATTAAAAAGAAAGAAAAGCTCAGATTTAGCAGTGACAGTCCCAGTGAGGCATTATGCAGCCATATTGCTGTTGGTATAAAGGAGCCCCTGTAGTGTTTCCTGACACACGTCTGCTGGAGAATTTGTTAGGTGAAAGTACTCCGTGTTAGTGTGTCATAGAGAGGATGTGCAGCATTGTTCATAATGGCACTCAGTTTTGTTTGAATTCTCTGCTTTGCCATGACCTCCTTGGGGTCCAGAGTGCTCCAATAACTGAGCCTGCCTTTTTAATGTGCTTACTGATTCAGTGGGCC
Organism: Polypterus senegalus; assembly: GCF_016835505.1. Classification (NCBI taxonomy): domain Eukaryota; kingdom Metazoa; phylum Chordata; class Cladistia; order Polypteriformes; family Polypteridae; genus Polypterus; species Polypterus senegalus. The sequence goes on along the minus strand of NC_053168.1, from coordinate 69,487,112 downwards.
TCTCCTGAGGTGACGTTACCAGCCCAGTACACCACAGCATATTTTTTTCACAGCATACCTTACATAGAACAATAGATAATTCACTATAATATTATATGCTTCAGTGATGGATGGCTGCCCCATCCACTGTGATGCTAAATTGGATTGAGAAATTGCAAGAATGCTAAGTTATATTAGTGTTAGTATTACCATTTCATTATAATACTGATATATTAGTATATACAACTATGTGAATTTAAACTGATCTATAAGAATTATGTTTATCTGAAACAAACATTAGCGATTTTGAGGATGCTTGCTGATGTTTTTTGATTGAAATTCGGACTTGATAATTGCCCCATTATGATATTCTAAGAGGCAAGCGAGGTCAAGTAAAAAAATATAATTTAAATGATAAAGGAATTACAAAAGGTCTTCAACATTAAGAAACCCATCAGTATTCGGTTATGGATTAAAACAATGGTGTTCAATTTCAGAAAATGAAGAATGCAATTGTCAGCAAATGGGACGACATCTAGAATCCAGAACAGAGTTTTTTTATTTGCTTTTTTGTTGTAACATAAGCAATACATTTCTGTATGTTTAATTTCTTCAGTTTAAATGCATGTACTTTAGGGAAAAAAGAAAAGAATAAAGGCAAGCACAAATGTTTTGTTCTTTGTAGCTCTTTGTAGTAAAATAAGTTGCTGACACCTTTAGTATAAAACAAAGTACAAACTGACTAACACTGTTGGCCTCAAGTTTTAGAAAAAGAGCTTGTGTTGTGTTCCATGTCAAGCAGAGTAATATGATGGATCCACAGTCAGTAAAGAGGGGGAAAAGTGTTCTTTATTTCAAAATAATAATGTTAAAGTGCTTATAAGTATTAGCAATAGAAACCATAATTGAATAAAGCACATAACTGTTAAAAGGTTTTTGGCTAATACTACACTGATTATCACATTAGAAAATAATACAACAGCAACATTTATTTTTATAGTACATTTTCATAAAAAGAATGTAGCTCAAAGTGCTTTACAAGTTGTCAAAGAGATAGTTATAAGACAAGAAAAATAAAATAAAGTTAGGCAAACTAATAATGAATACATAACAAATCCATACGACCTTACATAACAGATATATAATTAGTAGAAAGGTATTGTCCTAGTATACAGTATCGTATTGTAAGTCTCTGCAAATGAATATGATGATAAGTTCAGATGGCCAGGAAGACAGAAAACACACAAAAAATAAACTCCAGTTAAGCTGAAGAAAAAAAAATCTGCAGGGGTTCCAAGGCCAAAAGACAATCTAGCATTCTACTTAACATAAATGTACTTGAGTCATTCCGCATTGCTTCCAGGCTTCGTCTGAGAGCAGTGAATGCTGTGGGTCTCATAGACAGCTGGGCCACTCCCCTTCATCTGAGCATCACATGTGGCCGCACAGTGTCTCGGTCAGGTGGTAGTGGTGGTGCAAAACGCCTCCACTGGAAAAGAAAACAGAGGAAAGCAGAGATTAGTAAAGACAACAAATCCAAAGAACAGTGAGATAATTCTATGATGATATAGTCTATTAAGAGTACAGCTAAAATGTAGTCACAAAAAAAGGGTTTCTAACAGTTTTTTTTTAAATGTTGCACAGTATTAGCCAAACATATCTTTATTGGTAAGTTGTTCCAGATTTGTGGTGCATAACAGCAAAGAGCCACCTTACTTCTATGCTTTGCTCTTGGAATAATAAACAGACCATCATTAGAAGATCTAAGGTTTTGACTTGGAGTGTAGAACAACAGGCAAGTTATAGGAAGGAGGAGGTTTATGTAAGGATGTATATGCCATTAGTAGTATTTTAAAGTCAATTCTACATGACACTGGTAGCAATGCTAAAACTGGAGAAATGTGCTTCGATTTTCTTTTTTTAGTTAATACTGCTATTTCGACTTACTTCTGTCCTTCTTTAAATATTCTCAAAAACAATGAAATCTCATTTAAAGGTTATGATGTACAGTAATCCCTCCTCGATCACGGGGGTTGCGTTCCAGAACCCCCCGCAATAGGTGAAAATCCACGAAGTAGAAACCATATGTTTGTATGGTTGTTTTTATATATTTTAAGCCCTTATAAACTCTCCCGCACTGTTTATAAATATTCCCCGCACAGTTATACAGCATAAACCCTTTATATTCTCTTAGATATTAGGTAAGATTCATTGAAATTATGTATGTAAACACACTGTTTATATACAGTAAAACCTAAATATTATTTTAAAGATACCGAGCGTCTCCGATATAACGTATGTTACAGACATTACAATAGACAGGCCACCAGCAATAAATACGTACAATGCAAGAAAAATTGTATACAGTAAATGTGTGTACACTACACGTACGTACAAGTACTGTAAGTAGAAAATTAATTATGGTTACTCACCAACATCGACACGACAACTTGTCCGATAACAATGAGTTTAATTTTACTGCACAACAAAAGAGAGCGTTACAGCCTTTCTAAAGGAGCCTCTTCAGGCGACTGTGTAGCACCGCCATTGTTCTTCTTCCGGCAGTCTTCAATCCAAATCCCTAAAGCAGATTCCATCCAGACTACTACCTTATTACGTCCACTTACAACTCGTTTTGCGCCCTGGTTAAAAGGACACTGCTGCCGTAGATCTTATATTCTTTTCCTCCTTTTTAAATAAAAAGAACCGTGGACTCATTGATACCGTAATGACGTCCTACAGCGGTGTAGCTTTTCCTTTCCTTCAACATATTCAAAACTTTTACCTTTTCGGCAATCGTTAGCATCTTCCGTTCGCGCTTGGGCATGGCCCCTGAAGCAGTAGCAGGAGCAGATCGTTTTGGAGCCATAACGAAGGGCTTGACTACGCACAAAGATAAACACAAAAGAGCACAAAAGTTAAGTCATTACACAGCGAAACATGTTGATGCTGAATGAGCGAGACGAGACTTCCTGGTTAACGCTGCGGAATCAAATTCGGCACTCCGTTGCTGAGCCAGTCAGCACATAGGAACTTAACGGCATGCTCTGATTGGTTATTTTCTCAGCCATCCACCAGTAGCGCCCCTTGTATCAAATCAACTGGGCTAACCAACTGAGGAAGCATGTACAGGAAGTAAAAAGACCCATTGTCCGCAGAACCCGCGAAGCAGCGAAAAATCTGCGTTATATAGTTAGATATGCTTACATATAAAATCCGTGTTAGAGTGAAGCTGCGAAAGTCAAAGTGCGATATACCGAGGGATTACTGTATTCCAAAGGACCAAAGAAAAAAATATTTGATTCAAGTTTTTCAGAATATAAACTTCTAAGAAGAAATTTCTTGTAGATCTAGGGTCAGTTTGTCTTCCTTGGGCAATATGATAATTACTGATATACACTGCAGAAGATGTGCATTGTGGTGCCTTAATAATGCAAAGCATCCTTACAGCAGAGGGACTGCTTATATGACAGACAGTGCAGCTCAGAATTCATCTTTTCTCACGGGAGTTTCAGTTTAAGTACCTTTGGCTTGCAAAATGGAAAACGATTCAAAGAAAGAATAAAAAAAAAGTTCTTGGTTTACTGGTATATTTATTTGTAATTTTTGTATATACCAGGACTTTTTTAAGACAAGGTGTCTTAAATTGGAAGCATTTAGTGTCTAAAAAGGTAGATACTAAAAGCCAAAAGAGCATTCCAAAAGCATGACCTAAAAAAGGCAAGTGGAATTCAAAATTAACCAAGAAATCCAAGAGTTAATTTTGTGAGAGACGAGCAATGAAAATCCACCTCAATAAATATGAGAGATAAACAATGTAAAATTATTATAATATTTTCAAAAGATTTCAAGATACTGATGGATAGAGAGAGAGCACAGAAGGAGCCGAGCACACAGAACAAAGTTTTGCTAATGCCACAGTGCTACACTAGTGGCAGACAGCTCTCTTAAGTGGACCTCTCACCTGACACTTGTAATTTAAAGTGAAGCCCCTCCAAACACAAAACGCAAATGCAGGTAAGGGACTGGGGGAAATTATAAACACAAAGTAAAGGGAAAAGGAGAAAGTGACAAACATAGAAAAAATGAACACTCTGATGGTTCACTTCTGTAAATGTACCATAGGGATTTTTAACTTTTGAACTGTGACTTTGGCCGTTAAGTTTTCATTTTGGTTTTCATGTTTTGCCTTCAGCACTTATCCATCTACAAACCTTAGCTATGACCGACATTACACCTGAGTAATCCTTTAGACTATTTAGCACTTTGCAGCTTATTAATAAAATAAATAAAATCATAGCAGCGACAAGGATAAGGATGTATGCTTAAGATAACATCTACATGAGGATCTGTTAACCGAACCAACCTTAATTAAAGTGTCATCTGTTCACCTCCAAATCAATTCAAAATAATATTGATGCCACGCTATTTGTTTACTCCATCACAGGCAACTACAATTATTAAGGAAATCCATAAAGTACATACCAGCAGCCCATGTCCTCAGAAAAAAAAGGCAATGATTAAAATGAGTTTGTGGATTTTATTTGTTTGGTTGAGGTATATTCTGTTTTCTTTTTCCCTGTTGTGTGTCAAAATAACTGCAACCATAGCTTATGTTAGACTGTACAAGGCTTAGGGTTTTCAAACTTTCAATGAAAAAATGTCACTGGTTTATGGTAAAGCCCACTTTTCCAGTGGGCTTTGGCCTAAATGATACTGAGGATCTGACATTTGGTAATCTGACCTTACACGATACAGCCATGAATTAGCTGAAGGATGTACTATGTTTTAGTTTTACCTACAAACATTGAAATGGTTATGGTAACACTTTCTATTGCATTGATGCGTAAAGGAGAGATCAAAATAGATTGACTTTTCTCTTTTAAATACAGCTCTTAAAGCATGAGTTGGCAATGTAAACTGAGAGGCAACCAGCTGTACACAAATATTCCTTTCAGAAGACTAATAAGATTTCAGATCAGCCACATATGTTTCACCTGCTGTATCATGGGAATCAGCTTAATGACAGGAATGAGGAAAGATCTCTGTGTATCACCAGGTTAAACACTCCCAGCAGAATTCCACAGCCCTGAAAGGAAAGTCCTACAAGGCTGGGCTGCTTAATTTATCTGTGTTAATGGTGCATGCAGCTTATCAGAAACTGCTTCAAATTAATGAAAGTACTTGCTGTTTAAAACAAGGAATTTTCGATTTTTCTGTCAAGCTGTCAGAAAGTGTTTCTGTACTACCAGGGGTATTTGAACTAATATTGAACAGCAAAAGCATACTGACATTTAAAGTGGGATCACAGTGATTTTGACTTCTGTGGACTCTTTCTTTTTCCTTCTTTTGTTTAGAAATGTAAATTTGAAGTCCAATGGATTCACTATGCATTTTTCATTCAAGCAAATGTGTTTATAAACAGCAGGAAAAATGAAAAAGAATAAAATTTAACTCATTTGTAGTGCACTTTTTATCTCTTCTATCTTTTGCATAAATCACCAATAACAGTGATAAGGTGGGACAACCTGACCCAGTGGTTTTATTCCCTCGTCAAGGTTGAACACGTTTTACATGCTAGGTCTCCGATTAAATCCACTAAATGTCAGTGGGACTGAGATTGAATACTATTAATTGGTAACTCTTATCCTAGGGGAAATTAAATTCTTTTGCCCATTTACTAATAGACAGGAGCACATAAACCATTGAAGCACAGCTTCTTTAAGATATTCCTTTAGAGATAATGTATGAGGTCAGTGAGCAGCAGCAGCAGGTTGCTTTACACATGTTTTGTTTTGTGAACCATGGTAGACCGCCTCAGCAGCAACTCTGCCCTTCTGTATGTGATCAAGGTTTACCTGCAGGGAGCCATTTACTGTCTTAAGCAATCCAGACGTACAACGAAAACATCTGCTCTCATTTTCATATTTATTTGAGCATAGTTAGGCACAATATGACACAGTATCAGCTTAGATGATTTGTTTAGAGTAGACTACCTGTCATTTCTACAATCTCCTGTCTGTGCTGGCATAGTCTGCTGCAGGGCTTTTCCAGTGGAAATACATCATGTAGTAAAGCTTCTGGCGAAAACCTAATTTGAGAAAAATGTCCAACTGAATTCTGTCTCTGCATGTGCACAATTTCACATGCTTTAATTTGTTAAATACTTTACATAATGTTTGGATAATCTATGTCACAATATTGTGCAATATTACGCATATTGTAAAAAGTACAGGCAAAATATTTTGCAATAGTGATGTGTACTGGACATTAACCTATAAGGTTTCCCATTTAACCCCTGCCTCTTACTCATGGTGTGATCCTCTAACCATTTTGTGCTTCAGTTGGGAAAAGAAAATGCAAATATTATTTCTATTCTTCTGTGACTATTAAGTTATTTTTGCTAAGGAAAGCCGATCTCTAAAATAAAAGTTGTTGGGTTAGGTCAAGCCAGTGAGAGTAAAGTAATTACCTCCATGCTTAAGCAAAACAAAATCCCAAAATAATCCTTTAAGTATTAGTGTAGTTGTGTCTATTAAAGCTCTTGTACCTTTTATGTCTGTCAATTTATCAAAGTTATGTATTGTCCCTCTACCCTTTTGAACTGTAGTCCTCCCTAATGGCATTGCTGGCTGCCATTCAACCTATCTATAGAAACTTTTGACATTGATTTGTTAGGTTTTTAAAGCACACTATTAGCTAATGCAGTTATGTAATACTAATTTGAGGATTTTTTTCAGTTTAAGTTTTGTAATTATACAATCTGTCTAAGTATTGAACAAAATGAAAATATATATATACTTATACATATAGTAGTGTTTTTGGTGTGAAAGTTCTGGCGGGGCAACACTGACCTGGGGAAGCAATGCTGTAACAAGGGGCCAAGCCATCCTGAGAAGTCATGCAGAAGATGTGTTTTTAGAGTGCGAGTGAGTGTGAGTTTACATGCATGTGTTCAGGTGAGTGAATATGAGAGAAATACAGAGAAAGAGACAGAGGAATAATGAAGCACCTAGAAAGCAGCACATATCAAAGCTGCATGAATTCTTATGTATTGGCCTAGGTAAGTGGCCACCTGCATTCTCAAAGGATTCTGGATTGGACCCACTGATGGAGTTAGGTGATGTTAGATGTTATCCAAAGTGAGTGGTCTGAGGTGGATCCAAAGGTGTGAGTGATTAGGTAGTTAGATATTTTTTGTTTTAATATATAGTAATGATTGTAATATATATAAATGATTTAGATAGGAATATAAGTAACAAGCTGGTTAAGTTTGCAGATGATACCAAGATAGGTGGATTAGCAGATAATTTGGAATCCGTTATATCATTATAGAAGGACTTGGATAGCATACAGAATTGGGCCGATTTGTGGCAGATGAAATTTAATGTCAGTAAATGTAAAGTATTACACATAGGAAGTAAAAATATTAGGTTTGAGTACACAATGGGCGGTCAGAAAATCAAGAGTACACCTTATGAGAAGGATTTAGGAGTTATAGTGGACTGTAAGCTATTGACTTCCCGACAGTGTTCAGATGCCATTAAGAAGGCTAACAGAATGTTAGGATGTATAGCACGATGTGTGGAGTACAAGGCCAAGGAGGTTATACTCAACCTTTATAATGCACTGGTGAGGCCTCATCTTGAGTACTGTGTGCAGTTTTGGTCTCCAGGCTACAAAAAGGACATAGCAGCACTAGAAATGGTCCAGAGAAGAGTGACTAGGCTGATATCAGGGATACACTGGTTGAATAATGAGGAAAGATTAAAAGAGCTGAGCCTATACGGTTTAAGCAAAAGAAGATTAAGAGGTGACATGATTGAAGTGTTTAAAATTATGAAGGGAATTAGTACAGTGGATCGAGACTGTTATCTTAAAATGAGTTCATCAAGAACACGGGGACACAGTTGGAAACTTGTTAAAGGTAAATTTCGCACAAACATTAGGAAGTTTTTCTTTGCACAATGAACGGTAGACACTTGGAATAAGCTACCAAGTAGTGTGGTAGACAGTAAGACGTTAGGGACTTTCAAAACTCGACTTGATGTTTTCTTGGAAGAAATAAGTGGATAGGACTGGCGAGCTTTGTTGGGCTGAATGGCCTGTTCTCGTCTAGAGTGTTCTAATATTCTAACCTTCTAATGTTCTAGACACAAAAAAAAATTTAGTCTAATTGAAGGAGTGAAAGGTTGTAGTGACCTCAACAGCATTGGAAGGTGGCCAAAGATGGACACAGACTCCAGTAAACCTTGTGTGAGAAAGCAATTGAGAGGTTCTGTGTTTCACAATATATTAGGTAACCAACTGCAGTAATGATAAAATGGTAGATGAATAATCCCATAAAAATCATACAAACTAAAGGTCTATCAGCAGTTTTTTCTTACATTCAGTACATCCACCAAATTGCAGGATTAAAAGATATCTCAGCATCAAAATCATATTACTCATAAGTAATTGACGTGATTCATGATAATGATGATGACTACTCCAGAACAGTGAGTTGTACAAGTGCAAACACCCTTTAAATTGCCTCACAAAAAATCAGCAAGCCTCAACAACCCATAACCAAATTTAAAAAATATATATATATACAGTATATATAAATAAATTGCATTGAGCATATCATCGAAAAGTTTTTTCTATAAATATTGTAACAACACATTAAATTATTGAGGAGTGTTTATTACTTATTATTTCTTTAGAACAGAGACATCTGTTTGAGGATGGTGGGGCAATGACCCACTTGCACTAAATGTAGAAAGGCTAATGTGTATACAAGTACACATAGAAAATTCCAAAGGTTTATGTGGATTCAGACTTGGATAGTTGGCGGTACCTCCCCGATGGGATATCATAATAATAATAATAATTATTATTATTATAATCTATACTAATAAAAGGCAAAGCCCTCACTCACTCACTCACTCACTCACTGACTCATCACTAATTCTCCAACTTCCCGTGTGGGTGGAAGGCTGAAATTTGGCAGGTTCATTCCTTACAGCTTCCTTACAAAAGTTGGGCAGGTTTTATATCGAAATTCTACGCGTAATGGTCATAACTGGAAGCTGTTTTTCCATTTACTGTAATGGAGATGAGCTTGAACGCCGTGGGGCGGAGTTTCGTGTGACATCATCACGCCTCCCACGTAATCACGCAGTACATAGAAAACCAGGAAGACCTCCAAAAAGCGCTGAAGAAAACATGCATTATATAATTGAGAAGGCAGCTAAACAATAAGAAGCGAAGCGAGTGACATATACAACCATGTTCATGAGTTCTGCTACTTCGGAAACAAAGCACGATGTAAACCTACACTTTAAATTAAGTTCATAGACAGGCTGCCGCTGGCGTTTGTAATTTAGTGCCTGCCCATATAAGGCCGTCCGTCAGCGCAATCCAATAGCAAACTCCCACTAAATATTCACGGGTGAAGGACTGTGTTTATGGAGAGGAAGATGAGATGGTCAGGGTGGTGTTTGACACAAACTCAGCGAAACTGCGAGAGAAAGTTTTAAGTGCCAGGACTAAGGTAACATTAAATACAGCCATGGACATAGCACGAGATGGCACCAGCACAGCTGGGAACCTTCGATGCATGTACACCGAGCTCACGGAACTGACGAGTGCACAGATAAAAGGCAACAGTTCCAAAGAGCTGAACAAAACCAATTACACAATTGAAAAGGCAGCAAAAATATGAAGCGCCTGATAAGCATATTCATAAATCCAGCTACTGCGGAAACAAAGCACACGGTGGAAAAGTCAATGTCCCGCTAAAGGAAGACAGTGTAAAAAAACCCGTGCATGCAGTGTGTCAGGTCTCAGATAAAGAAGAAGACGAGCTGTTTATTGATGCAGTAAGAAACGAATCGATGAAAGAAACCTGTCATCTTTACAACGATTGACAAACACGGAATGTAACTTGAACACAACACATCCTACAAATACGAACCTGATTGAAAGAAATAATGATAATCAAATCCTTGATGACAGCAACACTCAGTAACACTCACAAAACAAATACTGTATATTGACAGTCATGTTACGCTATTTTTAAAATGTTCCCTTTTCTTTTCTAGCTTTTTAACACACTACTTCTCGCTGCGACGCGGGTATATATATATGTATATATATATATATCCCGATCTACATACTCGAATAATGGATACTTTATTCGCCATCAATGATTGTTTTGGTAAAGCCATACTCAGTGTATTCATTAGATGAACGGTAAAAAAGTAAGAGCGAGGGGAGGATGCAGGCTGTAGTGCGCGTCAACTCTATCTGAATTGCGCGATCACATTTCACAAAATATATCTTTTCAAGTTCTATTTAGTCCATATGTGTCAAACTCAAGGGCCACGGGCCACATCCGCCCGGCGTAATTATATCCGCCCGAGATCATTTTATATACTGTATTATTGTTATTAATGGCCCAGGTATATGAAGCGCTGGTAACACAATAAACTACAGATCCCATAATGCAGCGCTTCAGCTGCCTTGCCAACACTTACGCGTTAATCAAGTCTAGCTTATGATGCTGCAAGTTATTGCGAAGCTAGCTCACACGATGCTGAGAGAAAAGTTGATTCTGAAAATAGAGCCTTTAAAACCGATGGGAGGCTGAGTATATGTTTACTGAACCCGTGTGTCTCATTTGTGGAGCTAATGTGGCTGTAATTACAGAATTTAATCTAAGACGGCACTATGAGACAAAACATCAGGGTAACCTGAATGCAATGCAGAAGATACAGAAAGCAGAATAATTAAATAAGAATCTGACACTTCAGCGGACGTTTTACCGTGCACAATCACAAAGTGATTTCAAGTGAAGCTGCTTTTATGGGAGACACAAATGCACCAGTGCAATTTGCCCCACTTTCCCTGTTGCCAAGTAATGTTAAACCAAGTCGCCACTACGGTGTTCCCAAATCGCACTTTGCTGATAAACTGAGCGCACTGAGTTTGCACGGCGCTTTGGTGACTTTGAAGAACAAAAAAAGTCCGTCTACATGCGGCTCGAACCTTGTGCATGTTTGGTAGCACATATCTGTGTGAGAAGCTCTTCTCAGTGATAAAGACTAACAAAACAGCACACAGGAGTCGCCTCACTGATGAGCACCTGCAATCCATCCTGAGAATCTCCACAACACAGAACCTCACACCAAACATAAACGAACTTGTTGCCAAAAAAAGATGCCAGGCGTCCAGCTCTAAAATGACATATGAGCAAAGACAACTGAATGATTTGATTTGTTATTGCTGAAAGGAACACATTTTATTTATATTTCCAGGTTTTGTTATGCAGCATGTTCATATTTGAATTTGTATAATTTTGACAGGATATATTTTTATGGAGAGCAAAATCTTTTGGGATATTTAAAATCTAAGTTTATTTTTTATATAAAATTACATAAGAGTAAAGAAATTTGAATGTTTGTTCTTTTAATGTTTACTTTATTTCTAACTTGTATAATTTAGACAGGATATATTTTTATGGAGAGCAAAATATTATAAGTTGTTTAAGGTTTGAGTTGATTTATTCAGGAATAATATTCCTGTCTGTTTTTACCATTCCTACCAAAGATATTTCTGTCGACTAAATAAAAATTCCTTCTATTTAAAATTTAAATAGAACTTGAACAAATACGATAGTTCATAATATCCACGCAGACTTGCACGTAAGAGCGGGAGTTATCCATTTTAACAAGCAGCGTATTGCACTGATACTGAAATAGCTGTGTGTGTATATATGTAGATATGTATGTATATGTATATATGTGTGTATATATGTGTGTGTATGTGTGTATGTATATGTATGTGTATATATGTAGATATATATATGTATGTATATATGTGTATATGTATAGATATGTATATATATATGTTTATGTGTGTGTGTAAATATATATATATATATATATATGACAACAACACTCATCACTCACAACAGTGACAAAACAATTACATTGACAATCATATTACGTTATTTTCAAAATGTTTCCTTTTCTTTTTCATTGCTTCTTTAACACACTACTTCTCCGCTGCGAAGCGCGGGTATTTTGCTAGTTAATTTTATATAGTGCTTTTCTAAGTACTCAATGCAGATGCATTGCAATTGAGAATCTGGAGCAGCTTCAACAACCACCATTGTGTAGCACCCACGGAATGATATGATGGCAGCCATTTTTGCGCCAGTACACTCATCACACATTACCAATTAGGTGGTGAAGGGATGAGAGAGATGGTAACCACTTAGAGGCAGGGGATGATTATGGGGCTAGGATAGACAAGGCCATGATGGGTAATTTATCCAGGGCCTTGTCTTTTAGCCTACTCTTTTTGAGTGATGCTGGGGTAAAGTGTCATGATGTTTATTTTACATCAACCAAAGGATGGCACAATTTTTGGAGCAGTGTCACTGACACTGCATTGGGGCATTGGGATCCACACACAGATCACAGAGCCTTTCCCGCCATCAGCCCATACTTTTCCTAGATGGTCTCCCATCCAAATACTGGCCAGTCCCAAACATTCTTAGCTTGCTTTGGGTGGATTACCTCTTCTGAAGTGCATGTGGTGAATACATCTTGCCTAAAGAAGGGCCCTGAGTTGCCTTGAAAGCTTGCATATTGTAATCTTTTAGTTAGCCAGTAAAAGGTGTCAATTTGCTTGACTTCTCACTACATTCATAATGGCTAACATGGTATAACACACTAGTACTGAAGTGCATGTGATATGGCTGCTTTGTAGAACAATGGAGTGGCAGTAGGAGACTGCCTCCCAGGGCAATAAGTTGTCTGAGTATGCTGGGTAACAGTAAACATTAGGCAGTGCTCCAGTTTTTTGCATTGGCAGTAACACATGAGATATGTAGTCTGGACAGGTGGCCCCATTGGCATCCATCAGAGTAGCTGAAGGGAGCTACTGGGAGACAACTTTCCTGTTTTGTTGAAACTCCTTCTGACCCAGAAGTCCTTCTGGGGTACACTTTTGACATGCTGGCAGTCAAATGTGGCTTTAAAAGAAGCTTATCCTCATCAAATAGTTGACCTAGCTTGAGCTACTAGTGGAGTACAACAACAACATTTATTTATATAGCACATTTGCATACAAATAATGTAGCTCAAAGTGCTTTACATGATAAATGAGAAAAAAGACACAATAAATAAGAATTAAAATAAGGGAAGACTAACATAAAATAAAAGTAAGGTCCAATGGCCAGGGAGGACAGAAAGAAACAAAAATAAATAAATTCCAGATGGCTGGAGAAAAAAAAAAAAATCTGCATGGGTTCCAGGCCACGAGACCACCCAAGCCCCCTCTAGGCATTCTACCTAATATAAATGACCTCAATCAGTCCTCATTGTATTCAGGGTTCTCATGGAAGAACTTGATGTTGACAGTCACGTGGACTTCTGGGCTTTAATCCATCAATGTGATGCTTTGATTAGGTGGTGGTGGCTCAGATCGCCACCACAGAAAACCGGAAAAACAACAGAAGAGAAAGTAGGGGTTAGTACGAATTTTGGAGCCACCATGAATAATAATGATAATTAATTGAATATACAGAGCATCAGGATTAAACTAAGAGAAATCTATGAGAAAGCCATGTTAAAGTAATGTGTTTTCAGCAGTTCTTTAAAGTGCTCCACTGTATTAGCCTGGCGAATTCCTATTGGCAAGATATTCCAGATTTTAGATGCATAACAGCACAAGGCCGCCTCTTTTAAGTTTAGCTCTTGGAATAATAAGCAGACACTCATTTGAAGATCTAAGTTTACGATTTAGAGTGTAAGACATTCCGAAATATAAGATGGAGCGAGATTATTTAAGGCTTTGTAAACCATTAGCAGTATTTTAAAGTCAATTCTAAATGACACAGGTAACCAGTGTAGTGACATCAAAACTGGAGAAATGTGCTCAGATTTTCATTTCCTAGTTAAAATTCTAGCAGCTGTATTCTGCACTAGTTGCAATTGAATGATATCTTTTTTGGGTAGTCCTGAGAGGAGTGCGTTACAGTAATCTAGTCGACTGAAAACAAAACCATTAACTAATTTCTCAGCATCTTGCAATGTTATAAGAGGTCTAACTTTTGCTATATTTCTTAAATGAAAATATGCTGTCCTAGTAATTTAATAAGTGATTTAAAATTCAGGTCAGGTTCCATAGTTACCCCTAAATTCTTTACCTCCGTCTTGACTTTTAATCCTAATGCATCAAGTTTATTTATAATAACCTCATTATATCCATTATTGCCAATCACTACAATTTCTGTTTTCTCTTTATTTAGTTTGAGAAAATTACTACTCATCCATTCAGAAACACAAGTAAGACATTGTATCAGTGAAACAAGAGAGTTGGGGTCATCAGGCGCTATTGATAAATACAGTTGTGTGTCATCAGCATAGCTGTGGTAGCTCACGTTATACCCTGAGATAATCTGACCTAACGGAAGCATGTAAATCGAAAAGAGCAGCGGACCCAGGATAGAGCCTTGTTGAACACCGTATAGAATATCATGTGTCTTTGAAGTATAACTGCCACAACTAACAAAGAATTTTCAACCTGCCAGATAGAATTCAAACCAATTTAGGACACTGCCAGGGAGGCCCACTATTGACTAATTTTTAAGAATATTGTGATCAATGGTATCAAATGCGGCACTCAGATCTAAGAGGATGAGAACAGATAAATGGCCTCTGTCTGCATTTACCCGCAAGTCATTTACTACTTTAGCGACTGCAGTTTCTGTACTGAAACCTGACTGAAACTTATCAAGAATAGCATGTTTATTTAGGTGGTCATTAAGCTGCATAATGACTGCCTTCTCTAGAATTTTACTTAAGAAAGGCAGGTTAGAAATAGGTCTAAAATTTTCCAAAGAGGAGGGGTCAAGATTATTTTTCTTCAGCAGGGGTTTAACTACAGCAGTCTTAACACAGTCTGGGAAGACCCCCATATCTAATGACGAGTTTACTATGTCAAGAATACTATCAATTAGCATGCCTGGTACTTCTTTAAAAAAACTTGTTGGTATTGGGTCAAAGATGCAGGTGAAGGGTCTCAGTTGAGAAATTATTTTATATAAATCAGGTAAATCTATCCTGGTGAAAGAATTTAATTTGTTCATAATGGAGTACCAGGGTTTAAGAGGATCAGTATTGGGGAGATGTACATTATTTCTGATATCATTAATTTTTTGATTAAAAAATATAGCAAAAGCCTCACAGATTTCACTGAAAGTATTTTGGAGGCATTCCATTGAGTGACCTGGATTTAGCAGATGATCAATTGTAGATAATACAATTGTAGAGACAATACTCAAAAGGAGTGGAAGGGAAGGGAAAAAGCCAGTTTTGAGAAACAAATTTTGAACATAAAGAGGGTTTTTGAATCTGAGACACTGCCTCTTGTTTCAAAGTGCTCTTATTGTCTTCTTTTAACTCAATTATTTAGGTTGGCAGTTACAACTGCTGCTTTACTGTGACAAAGTCCTAGATTCAAACTGTAGACCGATTCCTTTCTGTGTGTAGTTTGTATCTTCTTCTAATGGGGTTCTCACCCTGCCCAGAGTTAGTTTTTACTTTGCTAACATAGTTACTTTATATAGGCTTAATGCTACCTGGAAACACACATTTAGAATAAGCGAGTTCATAAACTATGGACATTTCCTGTCTCTGTGAGTGTTTTCCAAACACCATGACACTGTTCATAGTAGATTATTCTAAATTGGCCTGGTAGATAGGTATGTTCATGAATATCCTCGTACAAACCTGCTGTTCACTTCAGTGTTCAGTCTTTCCTTGCACCTAGTGTTGCTAATTAGGCTCTAGCTCCCTGCAACTTTGAGGCAGAAAATTCAAGTTAGAAAAATGAATGGAAAGTCTTAACAATGGCTGAGTTAACATAATAACATGCTCATCGGGTGATTATTATCACATGTAAGAATACATTCAAATCCCTACTTGAATGAGCTAATCAACATGTAGCACATCTCCGGTGCCGTGCCCAATGGGTATTACTACCTTACCTCAAAGCTTCTGTCTTCCTTATCTAAAATATCCATCTTACCTTGAAGTCAGGGCTTCTCTAGTTAGAAATCTTTCAGTCTCAGTATCACAGTCATTTTGTTGGTTTCTCCAATAGTCTAGTTTTGTCCTCACATCTCACGATAACTGTTCAGGGATGTAAAAAATAAAATAGATTATTAAAAGAATCTTAAAAATGAATAAACTAAAATATTATCGTGTTGCTTCAATAGGAATAAAAGTAACATTTTTCATTTTAATGAAAATTTGTTTGCTGAACCAGTATGTTTAATTGCAGCATACAGATATCTCTTGTCTTTTAGCTATTTAGAAGCCTCCTTTTTTTAGATCTTCACATTGTGCCTATTTAAATGCAAACATTGTTAATACTGAATCACACACTTATAGTGAAAAATGGTTTTAATGTAAATTCAAAATGATTGCAGAATAAGTCCTGCCATTTGCTATTTTTCAGATAAACAGAGGTTTTAAGTAGATGACTTGAGGGTCGTAAGGTTTAAAAAGCAGTTACATCACTCAAGTAAAATAAATGTGATATGTAAAAACTGTTAAAAGTTAAGAATCATACATATAAGTCTTTTTTGTGCACTCAAGGCCTAATCTCTATTCATCCATCATCAAGCCCAGATAAATTAGTTCAAGGTTGCAGGGATGCAAATCTGTTGTAAGGCACACCTTTGCTGGAGAAATCTAGAATTTCTAATTACCATAACACACATCTGTGGTATATAAGAGGAAAACAAGTTTAAAAAAGAATAATAATAAAAAACAACTCTCACAAACACAGAGAGAATGTGTAAGTACCAAAGCGGTAGAACCCTGGCCAGGATCTGAAGTATCAAACAATTGCATTTGTATCAATTCTACAAACAAAATTTAAAACAATGTTTTATGAATGATTCTGTTTTTCTTTTTCTCTTCAGGTGCAGGTGGTCCACAGATAAATGAGCATTACAAACTTGTAGGTCTGCTTTCAATAGGTCTTCCATTTGAGTGTTGACATCCAATCAAAGCGCTGCAAGCCATAAGTTTAAGGTATTATAGATACCATAAGGAGGTTAAAGAAAACTGTAAATACTTTGTTTTTTAAGTTTATGTTAACTCCCTGGGAATGCATATTTTCAAACCATTTGCTCAAAAGACAAATTGTCCTCTAAACAGCTTCATACACATGCTTCTTTTCATGCTGATCAACGTCTTTATATAAAATATGTCTAAACTCCTCCCACAATGGCAACTGTGAGCAATCAAATCAATAGGGAATATAGTCTTATCTCAAGCAAACTGGGATAACGGAGACGTTCACTAGGAGTCTAGATCTAGCCTCTGTCCTAGGTAGACCCCAACTTCTTCCTATAAGCTTAAGCATAAACAGGCCCAAAAATAGATACTGGCTTTTAAAGTTCAAAATGCAATGAATGTACAAAAATGACTTACAAGAAAGACAAAAATTGTAAAAACAAACAAAACAGGAATCTTTATAAATTGAAAATGTATTAACAAATACCAGAGAAGAGAGGTTAGGAGCACACACTGATACAGCGCATTGCTGCACCCACCATACAACCAACCAACTCAGGATCCAGATTAGGACCCGAGTGCAGCCATGCAACGGGTGACACCTCAGCACCACACTAGTTCAGATGGAAAAATCAGAGAGGGGCAAAAAAAGCTAAATCTTCACAAAATGAAACCGAGCAAATAAGTTCCAGTACAAATTCCAATCAGCAGGAGCCAAGGGTACTAACTCAAAATGAGACACAAAAAAGATTTTGAAGAAAAAAAAAAATTAGGAGATGAGATGTGGTTGAAAAAACAAACAACAGTCAGACCCAGAAAAGACAGCTGACCATTCATCAAGTTTAAAATGCTAAGCAAAAAATCTGTCTTTTAATCAGAAATATATTAATTTGTAATCATAAATAGATGCATCAAAATAACACAATGAATACCAACACAGAAATCTTAATATCAGACACTCCGGAATTGAAAGTGATGGTCTTTGTGCTGGTGGTCCAAATGACATCACATGTCGCATCCTCTCAGGTAATTCTGAGAGCTCACTGAGGCAGTGCTCACTTTAAACAATGCAGCGTCACGATAAGATGTTATCAAAATTCAACTTTGTAAATATTGCATAATGCAAAAAATAAATAACAAAATCATAACCACTTGGGTCCAAAACCCAACAATTTAAGTACTTAGACCTTGTTGGAAAGGCAACAAATTTTTTTTTTAAATATCGCATATTATATCACCGAAAATACAGGCAAAGAATTTAGTAACCAGAAATAAAAAAATTAAAAGATATTCTTATAACTACTGCTGGACCTCAGTTTTAAGGCAGAGGGGAGGACCTTGTAGAACTGATGTCACAGTGGCCCTACCTCCTGGGGAACCACCCACTAAATGCTATAGATGATTGCACATTTAAAACACAAAAGATAAATAATAAACAAATCAAACAGAAATGACACAAAACATGGAAATAAAATCAAAAAACAAAAACAATAATGAAAAAGAAAATAAATAATTGTATTTCTTAGTCATGGTAATCTTTTTTGATCTTCAAAACAGTTTAAACACCTTGCCTGCCAGTGTCCATAGCAAACTTATTTTTGCACAAACCACAAATAAAGCAAATACACTGCAATGTGTGTGTGTGGGTGTGTTTTAATATTTTCTTTTATGACACCTATCTTATATCCTAGTTGAAAAAATTGAATACAAGCAGGGGCTCCCTTTGTTTTCTTTACTTGGAAATCCTTTAAGTTCCAGGGCCATGAATAATAAATCAAGCACATTTTGCTTTAATGAGACTGGATCTGGGATTCATTGTATCTTCACCAATGAATGTAAAATTTCTAGATGTTTTAAATTCCCGTTTCCATGGCAGCAGTTTTTAATTGTTTCAATAAAGTAATAGGTGTCCACTCGGTACAGTGCAATTTAAGAGGGCTCTCAATTTCGTCAAACATGTTCTTTTTACCCTTTACACAGAGAGGTAGTATAATTATTTCAACATATGATTATTATGATATTTTTTTTTCTTTTTGCAATTAAGGCATGAATTAGGGTCAAAGATCTTGATATGTACAAGAAAAGGGTTATTTTATTTCTAATTAGTTAAACATTTACCCTGTGACCTTTTATTTTATTAGTTTCATTATTCTTTGGCTGTATTTATAATAAAATTTGAGACTGTGGCTGGGATAGGAAGTGGCCCTCCACAACTCTGAATTTAATTAAGTCAGTTTGAGGGTGTTATGTTAATACATTAGCATATAATTGTGCTTGGAATTTGGATCAAGTGAATATGTCTGCCACTACCAGTCACAAATACAGTAGGATTATGCTTGCAGTGCTATGTGTTGCTTTAATGTGTTTTTACAACTATTTTATTTGGAGCAGTTGTCAAATTCTGGGGTGATTTTCTCCAATTAATGTCACACTGTGATTCAAACTAGAGTAACTGGACTGAGGCTCTTTTGAAATGATGAGGTACCAATGTGACTGATCTGACTACGGGAAATACAATGCATTCTGGGTAGCATTAGGCAATCTCAGCATACAAATATGTACAAATGTAGCACAATTCACATAAAAGGGCTTGCACAAAGAATAGCCAATTACAGCAAACCTAGGACCTGATTTAGACTCAGAACCTCTCTTGGTCTTTCACAATTGGATATTCGCTGCCGAAGTGCAAAAAAAAAAAAGTATAAATTTATTCATGGTCAGGTTGATCAAACTACACAAATAGCATTGCCCAATATGACTGAGGATCACACCTTAATGTGTTGCACTGAAAGCTTGATGTGCACATGTGGGGTGTCCTCTCGTTATGATAGCTTTATGGCTATATTGTGGACCCTGGAGGCAAATTAATTTTGATACTGTGTAGCACATGTTAAACAAACATTCCAAAGTAGGTGTTATTAACATGTATGCTGTCTTCAGACAAATATATATAAGATTATCTAAAGGAAGTTATGTTCATTGAGCATGATATGGAAGAGGAAGTTATGCAACATCATACAATGAAACTCACCTGTTATGTCCAAGGTCTAAATGAAATTAAAGCACATCAATGTATGTCCTTAGTAGAGCCTGCCATTTTCTGTGAAGTCGCCTAAATGAAGCTTCTTCTTTCTGTAGCAAGCAAAGCTATTTATTTTCATGTACTCATCTAGTTATTAGATAATAGGTATTCTGCCTACAGAGTTGTGTTGGGTAAACAAACTATGTAATTATTGCAAAATTGTTTCTGCCCAGTGAAAGAAGTTCTTGACATGCCCAAGTGGTGTGTTCATTCATATATTTCTGGTTCACTTGAAATTTTACTGAGAGCTGAAATAAAGTAACTAATCATTTCTTGATATGAATCAAACAGACTAGGTATATGAAAATGTCTTTAATGTATACAGTCAGTCTTTTAATGTGGTGGTAAAATGGTGTGAAAGTGTAACTAACATCAAAATTACAGTTATGAACTCACAAAGTGGTTTTCCAGAAAAAGCAAGAAAAAAATCTTGAAAGCTACAGAAAACATGATCTTGGTCTTAGAGGCCAACACATTCACTTAGTAACATGACACTAGACTATATAATCACAAGAGTAGTCACTGTGGAACTGGATCAGCTGGCGGTGTTATGGCAGACTATCATGATATAAGGTTTATTCCCTCCTGACCAATTGATGGCAAAAGAGCATCCCATTGAGAGGGTACTGGTGTTCATTCAGCTAGGCACACTTACAGGTTATTTACTACAAGCTGTCCCCCGCAACTCCGGCTGCGAAGTAGAGAAACAGGACAAACTTTAAATATCAACAAACAAACAGGTATCGCTAGCTAAGCAGAGGCAAGGTATGCTTCAAAACATGGCCTGATGTAGACCAATTCGAGTGGAGGCTGGCTTGTAAGTCAGGAGGACCCCACCCAGCTCCTTACTCCTGACATCATGTTTCCCCCTTCCCTTGGCCCACTGCATCTCTCTCGGGTTCACACAAATAAATAGCTTCTGATAGTGAACTATGATAATTAGCGCAATGAGAGAAGTCGCAAACTCAACCGGAATGTTCAAGAAAGTTATAGAAAAAACACCCGATCTAAATCCGTTAAGTAGTTCTCTTGTGAAAAATGGACAGACAGACTGACTTTGGATTTTAGATATATAGAGGTTGAAATTACACCAGGGAACAGGGTTATAGAAGAAGTAAATTTGGCCATTGGCCATTGTAGCCTTGTATGAACAGGCCTGTGCCAGTGATACTGTGAGCACAGAAGTGTCTCTGGATGTGATCTCCAGAATGACACATAAATAAATGATCACCTATTTACAATGAGTACTAAGACTTTAATGGATAAACAGAAAAGTCAATAGCTAACTAGAACAAATAATAAAGAAAGCTAGAGAAGTGGGGTGTTGCAAAAGTAAAAGCAATATTATCACACAGGATGTCTATGCAGGCTAAATGCTAAAGTCCCTGAATTTATTTCTTATTCCAGAGATGTGTGGAGGTCAGGCCTGCTTACAGTAGGTTATATATATATATATATATATATATATATATGTGTGTATATGTATATATATATATATATATGTATATGTATATATATATGTATATGTGTATATATATATATATATGTATGTATATGTATATATATATGTATATGTATATGTATATATATATATATATATATATGTATGTATATATGTATATATGTATATATGTGTATATGTATAAAATTAGGTGTTTCATAAGCATACAGGACTTAGTAGAATCGCAAGCATGCAAATACAAAATCACAGTCAGTAAATTTAAATGACTGGTTTTGTACTTTTTTGATGGGCATGACATAAGACAGCTGGAGAAGGACACAATGTTAATTTGATTTTCATTGACATGCTAAGGCAGGGGTCCCCAGCTCCGATCCTGGAGGGCCGCAGTGGTTACATGTTTTCATTCTAACACTTTTCTTAAATTGAAAATTAGTTGGTTAATTAGTTAATTAGTGACCTGTTTTTGCTGCTAATTAACTTCTTTTGAATTGATTTTAATTGACTTGCTCTTGAAGATTCAGATGGCTTGTTTCTTTTTCCTTAATTAGCTGCCAAACAATAATGAGATAAATGAACCAAAACATGACCAGCAAACTGTGACCATCATACAAATCTAAAGGTAAAGAAAGGTGAAGGTCTCTGGAATTTTGATCTGCACAGGTCTAAAAAAAATTTTAACAGTACTCTTAGAAAAGAGAAAATCAACAATTTCATAAATGTATGCAATTGTAAAATGAGAGGAGCAACAAGCCATGGAATTAAAGAACGGGTTTATTTACAGTAACAACCAGAATCAGAGCCTAATTAAGCAACTGGTTGCAGTGAAATTGGTTGGTGTTTGAGGCGCTGACTTAGTTGGTCTTCTGTTGGCTCACTCACTTCACGTTTTATTTCTGTTTGGGTGCCATTTAAGGAAAGAAATAAAGCAATTCAGAAGAATGATGAAAAAATTTAAGGGAGCATATCTTTAAAAAAAAAGTCAATTAAAATGAAAGGAAAAGGAGTTAATTAGCAGCAAAAACACGTCACTAATTAATAAAGAAAATCTGCAGCCATTGCGGCCCTCCAGGACTGGAGTTGAGGACCCCTGTGCTAAGTGATATAATTGCCATTTCATTAAGAAATATATTTGGAGCTTTACAAAAAACAAGAAACTTATCAGTAAAAAACAGTAAAGCCCCCATTCCCTTTATGTGTTTCCCAGCTTTTGATATTATAAGTGAGAAATAAAAGCATTAAAAGATGTTACAAAGAAATGGAAGAAAAAGTGCTACATAAGGCTAGAGCACATCTTTTATATAGTTCAAGGATAATGATGAATAGATTTAGTTTAAAAATGATCTCTACTTAATATAGACATAATACTAGTCAGAGTGTTTTATTTTATGTTATGATATAAATATCTTACTACAGTTCTCTGTTTTTGTTAAATCAACACATTTTGGCACCCTTTTTTCATATAAGGAGACATGAAGTATGAACTTTGGGATTTGCCAGCTGCACCTCTGGCTTAGGGAGAGCACAACACCCTCCAGCCTTATAAGCCCAGCAGTCCTAACAAGGGGTTGATGTGAAATAAAATGGCCTTTCTTTCAGTTATTCTTAGACACATAATTTACATTATAACATGTTAAAGAAGACAAAGTCTGATCATGTTTTTGGGTTTAAAAGGGCATTGAGTTCTTGCAGTTATTGTTTAGTAGAATTCTTGAACCAGTATTTATTTGAAGGGGTGGGCTACAAACATGGACATTTCACTTAACTGATATTTCTTGTGTGCATAGTACTTGACATATTTCAGAATTGTCACATTATGTGTCTTCTCTGTGTATAACTTGGATAAAGAAGTCATCCAATTCCAGCACTATTTACACATTGGACAACCATGCTGAGTGTCCACCAGTCAACTGGGGGCTGTAATAGTGGGTCACTACTCAGGAAACTGCTTTAAGGTTTTATACATGAAGTGTGAAGTTTCCCACTATAGAAGCAAAATCTTTCTAGTTCTTTTACCTAAAGAAAAATTCAAAAAGTATGAGAGGTGGTGCAAAGACATTTGTGAAATAAAAAATTATTATTTTTCTTCTGTTTGCTTCCCTAATATAGTATTAGCATTGAACGGCATGAAGTAAGTGACAAAATGCTGAGGGCATTGAATGTGGAGTTAAACTAAAAGACAAATGTGCATAGATGCGATCTTGACTAGCGCGATCCAGTTTTAGGAAAGATGCCAAAGTTACCATAAATTAATTTTCTGAGTTATTTTTTATCGTTTGTCAATTGTTTATCGCTACATTTATTGTGTTTTGATTTAGATCATTCTGTCATTACGATAATTTATGTGATGACTTGCATCTTTGCCTGGGTGAGAAACACTTTGTATGGCACCCTGAGTTATTCATTCGATTAAAAAAATAAAACAGGAAAATCACATAAAAATATTGTCTTGGAAACTCTTATGATTGTTGTTCAATAATATGTTTTGAATATTATTAGGGTGTTATTTTCCTATCCTATCATCATGAAAAAATAAATTCTTATAATCATTTTTACTACTAGTAAGAAAACATAATTCCCAAAATGGTAATACGGATTAAAACTTGAAGAGTACCTTGTATTAACACAGCCCTCAACATTATTCTACTGTAGATCTTAAGCATGTTCAGTTGATTGTGACGAAACTTAACACCAGCATTTTCCATTGCTGTGTGCTCAATGGACTGAGTTATCTGCAGTATAATGTGTGAATTGGTCGGCATAGCCAACAGCACCAAGATTGAGAATGAAGTGAAGTGACGATTGGCTTTATGTACAGACTGCTACTCGATTCCACAAACTAATGCCATTATTTTATACTGCAGATAAATACATTTCTTCCTATCAGTTGTTGCATATGAAGAAAGACTTTATAATCTGTAACTTGTAGAAAGGAGTGTGACCTCAGAAAAGAATAGTGTGATGAAATCATTTCACCTCAAAACATATAAAGGGAAACAGACCTCCAAAACCTCACACCAGAGGTCAGACCTGCACCTTATTTTAAGTCTGGGTCCACTGAAATGGCCTCCATTTCAAAAGGAAGGGTTCAAACCTGCATAAGCCCAAACATGGGTTGCAGGCCTTTAAATAACAATGTTCAGAACGTCCAAAAGAAAGGAGAAGAGTAAAACTGTAAAACTTCTGATCCAAAACAAAGCAAGTTCCTTTATATTTAAGGATTTATTCAGGATGATGCCCAAGAATTGTGAAAAAGAAAGGGCAAATCAACAAGGAACAGAAATTAGAAAGTAGCTTAATAACAATGCAAGGCTAGAAAATCCAAACATGTACAAAAAAAAATCCAAAACAAATCATAATTACTACTATGCCAAATCTGATGAACACTCTGAAGCTTCTGTTTAAGTACTGTTTGCGCCTCCATAGGCTCTACGTACAGGCAGACCATTAACAACACTACGCACAAAGGAAATAATACGGAAATCGCAAAATTATAGAAACAAAAAGACAAGACAAAGTCAAAAACAGATTTAATAACACAATGTTAAAAATTATATATATTTATAAAAAAGACTAAATAAACAAGAAGGACATTTGAGCCAGGGCAACAACCTGAAAATACTATATAAACGCTGAATAAGTGCTAAAATAAAGCAATCAGTGTTTACTAAAGTTACAGGAAAACTGATTAACATTGATTATTAATATGGTGGGTCAAGGTACTTTCTCAATATGTACGATAGCAATCATTACGATAAAATACTGCAAATATAAGGGATTGATTGCTGTCTAGATTACTGTCTATGTCCTATTTACGGCTGAGTTTTCCTCATGCAATTCAAGTTTTTCCCAAATCTCAAAGCAATCAGTGCTAGCTTGGGCTTGCTCCATTTTCTCCCTGTTCAACTCTTTTTATTATTAGTTTTATTTTTTTGGTTCTGAATTCTAGTTTGAGATCCTTGCAGTATGACTTTTTTTTAGGTTATCACCTAGAACTCCTTAAGGGTTCTTGGGCGGCTTGTCCTTGGCCAGTCTTGTTAGGGTCTTATTACTACTCAATCACTTGGTGGTCAGCAGCTTGCACGTGTTTTGTTCCAGCATTCATTCGTATTTAGTTGCAGCATCTAGTTTTATTCTGACCACTCCATCTTTTTCCTGTAGGAATTCAAGTAGCTTGTGTTTGTTCTGTCTAGTTTATTGTTCTGGCTGTAGATTTTGGTGTCTTCTGTTCTCACTCTAGTATCTATCCTCAGTACAGTATCTTCTTTACCTGCCAATTGTCAGAAAAACATCCTCTTGACTACTACTAGATATCTAACAGCAAATCAATAGTCACCTTCAGCAGTCAACAATAAGTAATATTTGTCATTTATTTCAGTAGCTAAATCATGTTGTAATAACATATTAGAAGATATTTAACTTTTCCATACTCTAAAAATTGTAGCTTAGAAGAGTGCAATGTGTTTTTTGTTTTTGTGATAAATGTAGAAGGCCATTCAATAGCAGTTACAATCAAAGAACAATGCATTGCTTTCTGTGGTTTTTAATGAGTATACATTTTTCTTGCTATCCATAAAAAAGTAATAAAACCAGTGATGTCTAATAGTAAAACACATATTAATGTAATAATATGAAAGAAAAAAATGCTAATAGATTTAATGACAGCTATGCACTGAAAAATGTTATTTCCATATTTAGATAAATAATATGCAAAGCGTTTTATCCTGAAAATGCAAGTAAACTATCTGAGCTAACATTACTACATGTATCGGTGAAAACTCTTATTATTTTTTATATTTTTATGTCATAAGACAGGAAAAAAATCATTTTATTTGCTAGTTTTTTTGGTTTTTTTTATTTTTATTTATATGGCTGACACAATGGTGTGACCACACAGTTCCACCTAACCAGGTTCCAATCTCAGTCTGAGCCTTGTCCCATTGGAGTTTGCATTTTCTCTCTTGTTCTCATTAAATGCTTTTTATTAGTTATTTCCTCCTGTGGTATATTATGAAGCCATGCAGGTTTGGTTGAGTGACAATTGTAAACTCTTTCTGGGTGAATGTATGTGGGAAGCATGCTCTGTAGTAGTAATAATTTCTGTAATAATCCTATTCATATTTGGTCCCTGCCCTGTTCCTGATGTGGATCTGACCCCACATAATTCTCATGAAATGACTAGATTTAAAAAGCTCATGGATGGGTTCAGGTTAACTCACACCTCTAAAGAATAAAGCAGACATACTTTATTCTACTTGCATGCATAGTGTTAATCTCTTACTGTAAAGCATTTACTATTTACAAGATACGTCTGTGTTATGACAAGAATAATTATGTTATTAGATTTTACAACATAACACCACAGTGTGACAGAATTGCTCACACCTAGAGGGTTGGCTGCCAGTTTACAGCACAAAACACACAAATTCACAACCTTCTCTTTTTTTTTTAATTTGTTACAGGTCAATTACAGTCAAATCAATAAATGTTTGTATATCTATATATATAAAAACCAAATACCACTGACTCACTCATCACAAAATCTCCAGAACCATTAGGAATTGGGACTTGAAATTTAGAATGTAGGTTACCCTTGGCCTATAGGTGCTCGCTAAGAAATGGTTTTAAAAATTTTGTGGTCCGAGCGCATTCTGTCTGTATGTCTGCCCACTTTATGTCAGTCCGCTTTTCATGAGAGAATTACTTAACGGATTTAGATCTGGTTGTTTTTTTGTAATTTGCTTGAACTTTCTGGTTGATTTTGCAACTTCTTTCATTGCACTAAGTAGCATAGTTCGCTGGCAGTACTGATGTATTAATGCAAATCCAAGAGAGTGGCTGTGGGCTGAGAGCAAGGGGGCAGGGCCTTCCGCATTCCCTCGTCAGCCTCCGTTTGAGTTAGTCTATGTCTCGCCACGTGTTGGAGTTCACCTGGCCTCTGATTAGCTAGCGATACCTGTTTGTTCAACAGACATCATCATCTACAGATTGTTAAGGAGTAACGTTTGACGTTTTTTGAGAGAGAGATCAGAGCTCCATGTGTTTTAGAGTGTAGCTGCTGATTGCCAAATATATCATGGCCATGTGCTTTTGTCCTCACACGGGGAACACTTTCAGAGCTGAACATGATCAGATATAGTGCCAGCGTCTATTGATTTTAAAAGTTTGTGCTGTTTCATTACTATGTGGGCGAAGGCACGGGGTACAGCTAGTAGTCTATAAGACAAAATTACAACATGTGTTGCATGTATTTTGCAACCTAAGGAAGGAAACACTGGCTAAGTGAATAAAGTTTGCTGTCTGCTTATTAAAACAACAGATAGTGTGTACATTTCAGTATAAGTGTGTTTCAGTATTTGATGTATGCTCTGTGAAGAATGATTTAAGTCACAAATAACAACTTATAGAAAAACAATAATATCGTGAACTACATATACAATCAAGGTAGACACTAGCATCTTCAGTACCCTATGCAAAGGATTAAATATCTTGCCCTTACATGGGTGTTTTGACATTCCACACATGTAAGACTTACAGAGGTGGGGATGGTAGTTGTTCACACAAGCAGTTTAGGGTATAATAGGTATAATAAGACAAAGGGATGGGCTAGTTACCCACATGCACTGAATACAGTGTCCATCCGCTCTCTCTCTTCAGAGTTGCTCTAGCACTGTCGGTCACGACTTATTTTGGATGTGAGGGACTCAACTCTTCCTGTATTCTTCTCTCCCACCTTTGCAGCTGGACTCAAGGTGTATAGTGTAGACCACATTTAATTTCAGCTTCAGTGAACCCTTATTGCTTCTGCTTCAGAGGTCATGCCACATATCCTCCTGTCTCTTTTCCTTATCAAAACACCTGTGCTTATTCACTCTTCTGTCTACGCTATTGGTGGATGGCGCAATTGAGCTGTCAGTGTTCAACCGGCAGCCTGTCTGCCATGAGTGGATAAAAGATTGGGTGCCTTAAAATTGCTACCTCACTATAGCTTTAACCATGAATAATTAAAAAAAACAGTGTTGGTTAATTTTTTTTTCCTGTAACATTTTCCAGTTTCACATATTGGGTGGTCCAGATCTAATTATGCAATTTTCATTACCCTATAACTTATTAAATTTATTACATAGAAAATCACCCAAAAAATCTCAGACCATCGAGAAGTGTGCAAACTGACAACATGAAGAATCGTCCCCACATAAATCAAAGTCATCCAGATGATCTGGATCTGCATAATTAGATCTGGACCACCCTGTACATCAGTCAAAGCATTTTTGAGACTTTGGGGTATTTAGTTTGTCTATTTTTTTTTTAGCCCAAATTATTGATATATCTAAATATGCTTTATATATTTTATATATATATACAGGTATATATATACTGTCAGAGATGGCTGGGGAGGCGACCTGGCTGGGATGCCCAGGAAGACCGGAGGAGGGCTTGCGCCTTCCCCAGACCATGTGGGGGCGACCTCCCTGGTTGCTTTGGGGACCACAGGTAGAGAGCTTGGAAGCTCAACCCTGTAGGGGCCCGTGTTCACTGCCAGGGGACTCCCTGCTGCCTTCGGAGCCCTGGACCTTAGCACTTCTGCCACACCCGGAAGTGCTGGGGGGAAGAAGACTGCTTCCCGACACTCATCTGCGGACACTCCCCTGTGTGGCGGAAGTGCTGGCTGTGCACCTGGCAGCACTCTGGGTGTCCCCAGTCTTCTTCCCCCCAGCACTTCCGGGTGTGGCGGAAGTACTGAGGTCCAGGGCTCCGAAGGCAGCGGGGCGCCCCCTGGCAGCGACCACAGGCCCCTACAGGGTTGAGCTTCCAAGCTCCCTACCCGTGGTCCCCAAAGCAACCAGGGCGGTTGCCCCCACATAGTCTGGGGAAGGCGCAAGCCCTTCTCCGGTCCTCCTGGGCATCCCGGCCGGGTTGCCTCCCCAGCCGTCTCTGAGAATATATATATAGTAGTAATAGACTACGATTAAAATGAACAAATAAACATTTTCATCTAAGTATTAAGTATAGTTACAGAAATAATGTGTTTATAAGGGAAGAAACTATATTTTGTAGATGTGATAATCTTTTAGAAGTTTGATAGTAATACAAGCTTATCTGTCATTCATTATTATTATTTTTTTTTTGTAGAGCTTTAACCATCAAATCTTTTTCTAACTGGTGATGTAGTTTAGTAATTGTGCATTTTAAACCTAAATTAAAATCAAGATAATATCAAAAACTGATAAATATTGCATTTTGCGGGAAATTATCTTTTTGAATTGACTGGAGTTTTGTAGATGAGGCTCAGTACAAAAATAAAGCTAATAATTATAATCTAAGCACTTTAAAATAGGGCATTCAAATATGTTTGCATCCTATATGGGGCTATTTCAAGTTCTTTAAAGTACAGAAGATGCCTATACAATAAGCTAATCAGCTTAAACCATTTGCCATAAAAAGCTGTGGATTTAAGTGTTATTACTCAGTAATTTTCATTTTCTTTCTTGTGTGCATCATCCTTTGCCTTATCACTTGTTTCATTATAATATGAAGTATATTTTTAAGTTAAAAGAATGATAGAATTTTCTGTTTCTTGTCATACAGATGTGTATTATCAAAAGGCAGTAGATGTTGTCCTATGCCAAAATTGTAAAGCTCCCTGAGTGTTTTTCTAAAGATACAAAGATTAACCATTCACTCTAGTTTTTCTAGATTATGGTTTTGCTGGATATGTTAAGTTTAATTTTATAATCACTTCAGTTTGCAAATAAATATGAGAACATTTAGGCAAGTATAATTACAGCAGTGCTGTAAAAGCTTATAAATATGAAGGTCCACAGTAGTAATTATATTAGGACAGAATACATTTTCAGAAGGTTACAGTTTTATTTCTAATATTGCTGGTAATGAAATTAGGAGAAGTGAAAACTGATTTAACAGACACATAAGGACTTTGCTTTGTTGACTGATTCCACTCTTTACATTTCCAAGTCATTGGAAGTGCCATCGTCCAACGTGGAAAATATATTAACAAAATGAACCCTAAGCTAATTATAATCATGTATCAGAAATTAGGAGATACTTGGAAAAATACAGTCATTTAATGAGAAATAAATGTTTGCAGCAGTACACTTGAGAAGAAATATCGTATGTGAAAGATTTATGTTCTAGTATGTGAAATAAACTAAATGTTACAATCTTAATGGCACTGATGCCAGAGATGAGTGTGAGTCTGTTATAAAGGACTGGTACGGCACCCAGGAATAGCTGTTGCCATATGCGTGATGTTCTCAGGCCTTCTTTGTGACACTGCAGTGAAATATCTGGAAAACAACCATTTAAAAAGACATAACATATATATTTTAGAATTATTTTGTACACTATTTTTATTTATTTTGAACCCTCTATTCATTAACAGTTCTAGTGAATATGTGCTTTTCTATATGCTGGTTTAAGTGAATAATTTAATTTAAAGTAATTCTCGACTAATAAAAATAGTGAACTACTTTATGTGTGTGCTTTTCTTATAAATTAAAATAACATTTTTCCATTTTTTTTCTTATAACACATAGAACACATAAAGTAGTTTACTATTTACATCCAGTATGGCATGATTTCATGCATTTGACATTGCAATATAGAAACATACAAGAAATGCTGGTAAGAGCTCAGGAAAGCATATAAAGTTATTAAAAGTCAATACCTTGGTAATCTGGAGAAGGAATATATCAGCATTTGTGAGGCATGTAAAATGTGTTACAAACTGAAGTTTCTTCAGAATTGCATTAACATTTTCTCACCAGGATGAATCCATCAATTTCAATACCTGTTTTTTCCCTCCGAACTGAGTATGTGTAGCACTGCAGTATGATTCATCATTCTATGTTTGTAGGGATGACTTAAGGAGGAATTTTTTTCATGGCCATTGAAATTTCAGGATATATGTATTAAAAAAAACCTATAGTAACTAATTAGCTGACATTTTAACTGATGTTTTTAATCCTTCAATGAAAGTATCTCTGCTTCTAGAATACAACAGTTATTCCTATGCCAAAGAAAAAAATGATCCTGCCTCAGTCACTATAGACCAGTATCACTCGCAAACATTGAGTTGAATTATTTAAGAGCTGGTGCTGGGACTCATTAAACATATCATTCCAGATAGTTTGAACCACCGCTGATCTTCATCTTGACATTGATTGTTCATAACTGGTGTGTGTGATTGAATATCATCTCCACCTCCACCAGTTCATTTGCCGTTGAAACTTGAAATGCGCTCCTCTGACCTAAAAAGAAACAATGCTCTGACTTGTCATAGTTCCACTGAGGCATTATGCAGATATATTGTCATTGGTGTTAAGAAGCCTCAGTAGCATTGCTTGACACACTTCTACTGAATAAATTCATTGGTTGAAAGTACTCAGGGTCGGTGTGTCAGAGAGAGGGTATGCAGCATTGGTCATAATGACACTCAGTTTTGTTTTAATTCTCTCCTTCGCTATGATCTCCAGGGGCTCCAGTGTTTGTCCCATAACTGAGCCTTACTCTTTTAATTAGCTTGTTGATTTGGTGGGCCTCTTTTGAAATGATGTTATCAGCCCAGCACACCACAGCATTGAAAACCGTACTGGCCATCACAGAATTATAAAAGATATGACATCCTACATTAAAGGAACACTGTCTCTAAAAACAAAAAGCACCTGCTCTCTCCTTTTTTATATAATTGCTTTGTGTCCTGAGACCAGTCCAACAGTGGAACATCTCTATATCCACTCCTTGAATAGTGACTGGACATGGAGGCGCTTTAGTGCAGTGAAAGTCAATACTACTGCTAATAATAATAATCATTTTTATTTCATTATTGTATTGAATTATTGTTGGTATTCAACAGCTGTGTTTAGTCTGTGGTAGACATGCAAGTAGGAATTTCATTGAACTATGTGTGCATGACAATAAATGTGAGCTTGAACTTGGATAGTTAAATCCTGTAATTTCCTATGTCACATGTCTTAAAGCATCTCATTCTTTGAAATATTAATAATCATGCAAATCCTTTAGCAGATTCAATAGGTACTTAATGACCCATTCCTATGTAAATAGTGGTCACTGATTGTGTTCACTGAACTGGTAAAACCAATTAAATGAAAATGTACAAGCTGAATTTTCCTTGAGAATTTCATACATGAGTCAATGCTGTCCTAAGAAAAACACAAGAGAAATAAAGACGAGTTGAGGTCCCAAGCTGGAAATAATAAAAAAAATTATTGAGAAGTGGTGGAATTGTTAGTGCATGTGTATACTGCCAGCAGTTATTCTGGGGAAGTTATAGATGTTCACCAGGCTCAGGTCTTATGAAGGATGTACCAGTGAGTGTCAGAGTTCTTCTCTGGGTCAGCTGATTTTGAACTACGGAGGAGATAGGGATTGTTATGTCACTGTAGGCACAACCCCTTCCTGTGGTGAAGGTAAACTGGCTCCTGGTACATCTTGTTAAATGGTCCCGTTCTTGACACTGCCTTGATTACATAAAAACATTTTAATGAATTCCACTGATTTGTGTGGAAGTAAACAGATCAGTAGAACTTCATTTGTAAATTACATCTTAATCATACAATCTTGCTCTCATGCCTTTATTAAAATGCAATAATCCACAGGCAACTGCTCAGTTTTTGCAAAATTCATTATCTGAAAAATCAAGATAGGATATGGAAATAGGTATAGGTTTAAAAAAAAAGTTCATGCACTCATATCAAAACAAATCGAGTGTTAACTTCATTGAGAAAAATGTGTAATTCTCTTCTTTTTTACCACCCCAGTAATGGAGAAAATTGAATATTATAGATTTCAGGAGTAATTAATGCCAAAGCCACAAATATGCATACTGTAGAGATGCCCAACAAACAATCATAGAAAGTTTTGGCTTTACAAAAAATTAATCAGAGCACAGGTTTAATTATGATGCCCATTAATGTCATAACTTGCTGTTTTTTGTAATCAAAATTGATAGATCTTTATTTTTCCCCGAGGGAAAATTTGGCTTTTTACATAAACTCTTTAAATAAATAAAGACATGAATAGGTAGATAAATAAGTAAGTAAATAAATAAATATACACATACTTTGGTCTGAACACACATTGTAAATACTATAAAGCAAGAAAAATTCAAAAGTAGGAAAAGTTCTAACTTGGCTGCCACAATCCCAGTGAGCCGTTATGCAGTCATATTGCTGTTGGTATAAAGGATCCCCTGTTGCTTTTCTTGACACCCTTCTGTTGAATAATTCATTGGCTGAAGGTCTTCAGTGTTATTGTGTCAGTGAGTGGATGTGGAGCAATGTTCTTAAACACACTCAGTTATATTTTAATTCTCTCCTTTGCTACTACCTATAGAGAGCCTGCCTTTTTAATTAGCTTGTTGATTTGGTGGGTTTTTCTTGAAGTTGTGTTACCAGCCCATCACAACATTGAAAATCATACTGGCCATCACCGAGTTATAGAAAATATGAAAGATGTCACTTTCTACATTAAAGGAATGCAGTTTCCTAAGGAAAAAGAGCCTACTCTGCCCTTTCGTATCTAGTTCCTCTTTGTTCTGAGACCAGTCCGACCTGTCATTAATGTGGACCCCCAAATACTTATAGGAGTAGACCACCTTACATCCACTCCTTGAATAATACCAGACATACAGGGTCTTTGTTGCAGTGAAATTTAACAACCAGTTCTTTAGTTTTACTGATGTTAAGATGCACACAATTCTATTTGCAACAAGAAACAACTTTTTCACATGACTCCTCTACTCTGTCTCATCCCCTTTATCAATACACCCCATAAGTACAGAAAAATCTGAGACATTCTGCAAGTGACATGACCTGGTACTATATTTGTAATCTGAAGTGTACCAATTGAAGTAAAAAGGAGACGGGACTATTCGTTGTAGTGCTCCAGTGTTGCTCACATACTGTACATATCAGAAACACAGTCCTTGTGTCTCACAAACTGCAGTCTGCTTGACAGTCCATTATCAAAAACACCATAAGCTCATCCGCCTGTTATCTCTGAGCTTACCCTTTAACAGGAATGGCTGGGTGGTACTGAAGGTACTGGGGAAATCAAAAAAATATAATCCTCCCAGTGCTGCCAGTTTTGTCCAGGTGAGAATAAGTCTTGTGGAGCAGATATATAATTGCATCCTTCACTCCAGTCTTTGTTCGGTAAGCAAACTGCAGTGGGTCCAGGTGTTCTACCACAAGAGAACTTCTATAGTCCTGGACCAGCTTCTCAAAGGTCTTCATGATGTGAGGCGTAAGTGTCACTGGTCTGTAGTCGTTAGCTGAAGTGGTGCCTGACTCGTTTCAAACAGGAACAATGCAGAATGCTTTCCACAGCAGTGGACATTAATGCATGGCAAAGAATAATAATAATGAAAAGATGACATGGATATTTCAAGCTGATTCAGTGCAAGTCTTAAATTCTCAACTTTTTTTTTTATTTGTAATTAGGATGTATTTACACACACAGGCATTACTTCTAAATAATTCCTTATTTTTACATTACAATCTTCAGTTCTTTTTACCCAAACTCCATCACTACCCGAATTCATCATAAAGACAAGATTTTTAAAATGGGACATTGTCTGTAGAAAGGAAAAATCCATTCCTGTGAATAAAGGAAGTAAAATTAAAGTTTAGCAATCAATTTAACTCTGCAGAAGGTTTGATTGACCACTGTGTAAGGTACCCTTACCTGATGGTTGATCGGTACTCCAAATAGCTTGCGCCAATTCATCTCACTAAAGTTCAGCCAAATTCAGACTTGGTGGAAATATTCAAGGACTTACCAGCCTTATGGTAAGGTGTTTCATTCTGCTGAAAAAGTGAATTCATAGAGGGGCCCACAATTGCCATGAAGCGATTGTTTGCAGTGATGGTCACCTCCATTCAAGCCTCACTCTTATTCTATCAGTCCACTTAATGCTTGAATAAAAGTCACTCCACTACAATACACTGCATTGTTTTTACACAAGGCATTGTGCACTGGAATTTCATTTTTCAGATACATCACTGTTTTACCCAACTGTTTGTTGACTGACTATATAGTGTGTTGCTTACTTGTTTTGACCACGAGATGAGGATAGGTTTGCATGTTCTTTGGATGGTGTTCCATTCCGTATATATCTATGATGCTGTATTCCATGAAAACCAGTAGACTTGCACCTAATGCACCAAATCTAACCAACCCAGAATTAGAGGAGTAGGTATGAAGATGGATGATTGGCTAGATATAAAACTTTTTTGTTGTTGTTTTTTGCTTTGTGCCAGCCAAATGTTACTATATGTTGTTATACAGCTTTAAATGCCACAGTCTGAATATGTTGAAGGACCAGGCATATCTAACAAAGTAGCCGCTCAGATTATTTAATAGGCACTTTGGGTAGATTTACCAGACAGTTAATAATTACTTGGAAGTACAGAGCAAGAAGACAAGAGTAACCATGACAGATTCAACGAGCTCTCCATCAGTTAAGTTTATTTACTGAATTATTCTAGGTATTACTTTTGTTAGCTTTGGCAACTGCATTTGGCAGAAATATTATAGTCTCTAAGATAACTTGGCAAACCAAATGTCAATTTTTCCATACTAGCCATCCATACATTATCACGGACTACTTTTCCCAGTTCAGGATGGCCACAGGATGTCAGTCATTCGCAGGCAACCTCACAAAAACACAAATTCATACGTAGCCAGTTATCATCGTTCAACCCAACTTGTATGTTTTTGGGCTGTATGAGGAAAAACAGAATACACAGTCATTATGCTCACCCTAAATGTATGTAGTTTCCTTTAATATATAATCCTTTTCCAAAGATAATTGGAAATACACTGACCTTTAGTACATATACATAACAATGTTCTTAGCTAACCACTGTCATCTTTCCACCACCTAAAGCTATTAAGTAATTTTACAAAACAACAGTACGCCTTAAATATTACCTCTCAGAACATCATCCTAGTGTGTGATTATAAACGTGTTTGTTTTTCTTGCACGCATAAGATTGTATATAAAAAGAAACATAGCTACAGATATATCCAAAATCTGTTTCTATCACTGCTAACCAAAAATATAGGAATTTCATATTCAGCATTCTTGAAAACCAATTGCAAACCATTTTTATTGTACAATATGATGTTTTATAGACTTAACATTAATTAGATATGGTTTCCTCCCACAGTCCAAAGACATGCAGGTTAGGTGTATTGGCGATCCTAAATTGTCCCTAGTGTGTGCTTGGTGTGTGGGTGTGTGTGTGCCCTGCATTGGCTGGCACCCTGCCCAGGGTTTGTTTCCTGTCTTGCACCCTGTGTTGGCTGGGATTGGCTCCAGCAGACCCATGTGACCCTGTAGTTAGGATATAGCGGGTTGGATAATGGATGGATGGATGGTTTATGTGACTTTATTGGGCCCATAGTGTAATCAGAATAGCAGGAGCAGACAGAAACACAAAGCCAGAATCATAGTCATAAAGGAAAAAAAAAAAAAGCTAAAAGGTCCTAATACTAGCTTTCAGTTTAAATTAATTCTAAATGTAGGTTGAGAAAATGACATCATGTGTCATGATGGTGTTATGTTTTTGTCAGGGTGTTTATTCAAGTCTTATGTATATTTTTGTTTTTTGCATCGTCTTTGTTCATTTCTGAGCATGATTCATATCATAAGTTAATATTGTTTTTTGCTCAGTATCAAATTACTTTGTATTGCCGTTTTGGCCGGTTAATCCGACGCATACCTATTTTCATGTAGAAAAATATTTCTAAGGTATTTACTGTACCTCCTTGACCTTCCTGAAGAAACCATACCCACAAGGCTTCATCCATGATTTCGCACATGGGTTTTTTTCTTGTACAACGACTGGACAGTGTGGTGTAGCAGGTCCACAGCTCAAGTCAAAAAGGCCACTTTTTAAATAAATAATTGCTGCACTCGCGGCATAGCGAGTATATGTGGCCGATCGATTCCCAGGGAATTCCGTGATGCAGGCGATCATTGCTTAAGTGCACAGGTGAGGAGTCATCCACATCTGTAATTGTTCCTGGGAACTGCTAATTGCCATATATGATCCACATCCCCATGATAAATAGAATCGCGAGGCGGCTAGGGGGAGAACAGGAAAGAACGGGAGGTTAATGGAGAAGGAAGCAGATAGAGGAAAGCTGGTACAGGACAGCGAGCGAGAGAGAGCAGATTCAATGGAGCACAGGCAGGCAGCTGGGAGGT
Organism: Polypterus senegalus; assembly: GCF_016835505.1. Taxonomy (NCBI): domain Eukaryota; kingdom Metazoa; phylum Chordata; class Cladistia; order Polypteriformes; family Polypteridae; genus Polypterus; species Polypterus senegalus. The sequence continues at coordinate 69,449,253 of NC_053168.1, read as the reverse complement.
GAGCCCCTCCAGGTGAGTGTTTGGCCGACACTTGGTGGGGCTAAAGAAAGTGGTTGCTCCAGCTGGGCGATCACGGAGCTGGAGTAACCGGTATTGAAGACGACTGGCCGTCGAAAGGTATTAGCAGTCGTAGAGGCTTTGGGCTGGTTTAGCCCCAGCGTGAGCGCCCTGGCCGCTGGGGAAAGAACCCAAGTCTCAGTTCGGATGGAGCCCGATGTAGCCAGGGATTAGATGGTTACTGGACCAGTGTGGAAGGAAGTTGTGAAGCCAGATGGGAGAAGCAGGGGAGCCACCAGGTTGAAAGAAGAAGGCACTGTGGAAAATTCATAAAGGAATATGTCAACGGAAATCACTCTGAGCGTAGGAGCCCTCTCACCTTCCAGGAAAGAAGGAAGTGCATACATATAATATAAAGAAGAACTCAAGATTAAAAAAAAATGTATTTCATGTTATTTTAACAGGCCGTTTAATCCATCGGCCGGTTAATGTGAGGCCAGTTAAGAGGCATTGTACTGTATTTGGACTATGATTGGCATTTATTATGCTAGCTTTTCTGGAAAACCCTTTCTTCCTTCATTTTTGCCTGCTTTTGCCATTTTTTCATCTTAAATGTTTTGTTCATAGGAATTATTAACGGACTCCTTGAAATCACTTCATTAATTCACTGCTACATGAAAACCCCACATACGATATACTATTCAACTCACCTTGATGTCTAGTTATGCAAGAAGTCATGCTTTTTAATTTTTCTGGTCCTTTAGCCCCAAAACACACTCATTTTAAGCCATTTTTGAACCACATTTTGTGCAGGAAATCACACCCTTATGGTAAAGAGTAAACCAATAGGCATCATTTGCCAAAGTGATCCGAAAGACTTAAAGTCGTGCATGCCACGTCAACTGACTCCAGGGGTTCACACCCTAATGAGATATGAAGGGTCAAAGTTACCCCTTTTCACTATACTTGAAAAAAAAATAAGCATTAGTAATATAGGCATGTGGAGACTCATTTTATGCTGTTTTGAATTTGCTAATCACAAATAAGATATTTTTAATGCTTGATTCTTTACCGGTGGTCCTAGCCCTGTAGGAATCATTCCCAGAAGGTTGAAAATGACAACTTTCGAATCTAATCACGTGGGTACTGTTTTAGACTATTTCAAGGTCAGTGAATATGAATGCAATTTTAATTTTTGATTCTTTACTAGGGATCTAGCTCCCTCTGGACTGCAATCATTGGGTTAGAAAAATGACAAATTTCAATTAAAATCAAGAATATTTAGACTTTAAATATCTAAAGTGAAGCATACAATTTAATATTTCAGACATTTGACACAACTATTCTTTTTTATTATCAACTTCTGCTCCACAAAGTAAATCATTACATTTCCTTTGAACTCTTTAAATTAAGGTGGTTTATTCTAATTCAGGTTTTTTCTTTTGTAACGATTACACACTAAACCAAAGTTGCTACTCAGAAAAACAAACACAGAAAATCCATTAAAACTATACTGACGAGTGTTATCAAAGCCATCTCAGACACCCAGGAGGCATACAACACTGACCTCTACACCTTTTACCCAATGACATCACCATGCATACTTTTGGATTATTTTAACCCTAACCCTAACAATGACATAGAAACTGTCAAGAAAAATTACTGAAAAAGATGTCACCCAAGGGAAAACCAAATGGTGAAAAAGAACAATTTAGACATTATAAAAACTAATATAAAACAAAAAACAAATGTCAGAAATATTTCCTTGGACGTGAGAACCCTATTCTACACATTGTAATAAGTAGGGAGCACCACTGAGCCCCAAATCCCAGACGTGGTATCACCCATACGACTCCTGTCTTAAAATAAAGGATTTTTATTTTCTCCAAAGCCTTCCAAGAATAAACCCAGCTAAAATAGCACAACTATACCTAAAATAAACAATTTTCCTCTCCTTCCATGTCTCCAGGTGAGTTTCGCTCACTACCTCCTGACTCTCATTCCCTGAGGTGAAGCACAGGGGCTTCTTTTATGGCACTGGGTGTCCCGAGCACTTCCGGGTTGTGTTGAAATCAGGGCGGTGCTCCCTCGGCAGTTCTGTCTGTTTGCACCCAAGGTCTCTGACCGGGTTGCACTTCCATACTCCTAATCTCATGCCACCCTGCGAATTTCCAAACTGGAATCAGCCTAAAGGACACTGCCACCTGCTGTGTAGGGGAATGAACTGCTCCTGGCATCCACCTTTGTTCAATTCATTCATTATACTTTGCTCTGTGCAGGGAAGAAAATTGCAAAGATTTCCGGCCGGGTTATGCCTACAGTCCCATCATCCTTTTATTATGGCCTCCTGGCCAGATAAGAAGTCATCCTCCATGGCAATGACAACATACACCTTTTGATTAAAGCCCAAGGCAGAAAACAACACAGCCAGTGCAACACATTAAAAATCCACATAAATGACATCCTGTGTAGCAAAAGCTCAGAATTACCATGCACACAAACAATGTGTAACAGGAGAGCGATGCATTCTGTGGCAGGCAATATAAAAATATTGCATATTTATTTCTGCCTTATGTTGTCATTAAGGTGAAAATGTGTAAGTCCAAAATGCTTAAGTGACTTTTACCTAATAAAGGATTCCTTCTCACATGAATATGTTTTTAATATTTATGTAATGGGTTATTGAAATCTGAAATAATGTTTAATAATGTAATATGCATGAGTTATACCTAATGCGGGGCATTAGTTGAAGTGCAAACCTAACAATCTGCCCTCTACAGAGTGAACAATCTGCACTAAAAAGGCATGCTTCATTAGCTTAGAAGGTACTGTTGCTCCTCAGTGTTTGGTGGTGACACCATTGCACCTCCTATAATAGGTCCTCCTGCAATGTAACTATATTACACTATAAAGTAAAGGGCAGTGTGCAGTTTTTTCTGAAAATGCAGTGTTCTGGAATCATTTGCAAAAATCTTACCTCCCTGTGTTGTTCAACAGCAAAGCCTAATTCCTTTAATATTTTCCCTTTACATTATACACATACATTATGTGTTACTTACACCAAATAGATTTTATATCTAGTAAATATGTTATAAATATGGTATTCCATACCAAGATCAATCAGCATTGTTAGTCATACTCTGTATAACGTCGTATCTGAATCATGCTGTCATTAATAATAAATCAATCTCTGTGTTTCGGGATTATGAATGAACAAGAAGTCATCAGTTAGCTAAAGTCATTGCAGGTTGCAAAAGAGCACTTAAACTTGCATTTTGCATGCTTACAGAATTACACATTTGGTTGAAGTCATCCGCCTATTGACAGCAGTTTAATAGTGGAGCCGCACACAGCTTCTCAGACAGGCTGAATACTCTTGCTAGGGAAAAGCTTTCTTTAGTTTGCCTTTCATTGAAGGGCTTATCTGTAAATAAATACGGCCATGATGAGTTCACAGGATTAATTGCCATCCCTGGAGGAATCTTAAAACAGCATCAGACTGTAACCAGCTGCTTGAATTGTTGTCTCTGGGAAGACTCGAGTCTCTGTAGCATCAATAGTCATGCTCATTACCATCATACTAATGTATTCCCAGTTATGATAATCAAATTAGCATTTTTTGCTTTCATTTTTATTTTAGAGAACAACACAACCAAAGAGTTCTATTTATATTTATTCTTTCATATTTCATTACTGTATATTTCAATAGTTTTGTAACATTACAAGTCACACTTGAGCATTAAAAAGTACACTTTAGGAAAAAGTTTCATGCATTATCAAAGCTGTTTGAACTTCAAGAAATATTTTCGAAGCTTATTATTAAAAGTGTATAAAGACAAGTAGGCAAAATAGGATATCTGTTCATTTTTTGGACTATAATTTTTTAAGAATGGGTCTTGGGGAAACTAGAACCTTATACCAACAGCCCAGAGAACAACTTTGGATGTGGCAATGTCCATATTCAGGGCAACTTTATCAATACTCACTCATGTAGAATCATGTTCATGGCAGCAAACTGTAGTAGCAGTGGAAAACCCATATGGATGTGAGGAAAATGGGCTACACTGGAAATCAAGCCCAGTTTGAAAAGACACCCGAGGCAGTTTGCTAATACTGTAATTCCCTTTAATTGCTCATGATCTGCTGTCGCCCAAACTGTAAGCCAAATTTATATATATATATATATATATATATATATATATATATATATATATATATATATATATATATATATATATATATATATAAATAAAATATACCGGCTCCTACAGAATCTTGTGTCTGATGCTGCCAACATGGGCTCTGGCCTGTAATCCTGTCGAGTGTTCAGTATTGTTTCCTGCACCATTGCTAACCACTTTACAGCTAAGCCATTAAACTAATACTTAAAATTTGATTTGCAACAATTAATATACACAGGGACTGTGAGTTCTGTCAGCGCAGATCTGAAACCAGAGAAATGAAACATGACCAGCAACTCCATAGTGTATTATTCTGACACTATTATAAAAAAAGTATAGATGTTATAAAGAGGTTGCAAGAAAGTAGCTGTGTGGCTAGAATGTACAATAGCTAAAATATTCAGAAATAGCTGTTACAGTAAAATTCTGCATTGTCAGCCGAAAACATTCAAGGACATTCATATTTTAATCTATACTTAATAAATATTTCAGTATCATCTCTTTAGTATCCCCTTCTTCTGACTTCCCTCAGAATTCAAATATGATATGTTGTTCCTTAGTGACTGTAATTCACAAAAAAAATTCTATTTACTCTTGTAGTGAAACAACTTCTTTAACCTGCTATTAATGCAAGGGTTTGTGTAGCAGTACCCTCTTGATAATTTGCGGCTAGCCTTAACACTTGGACAGCATTGTGACACATCATTGCACACTTTTTATGTTGTTAAATTGAACCATACTTTCACTAGTTTTAGCAGAAAAGGGCATTTGGGAGTTCAGACAACATAAGTGTCTTAACAGAATGACAGAATTTCAGCTTAACAAACTGCTCTTGTTAGACATGCTCACCTCATGCATTTAAGGCCTTTTTCTGTGTTCCTGTGATATAACAAATTTTCATAAAAATTGTAGCAGTTTATTTCAGGCAGGACTTATAAATGGCCAAAGTCAAATGTAAATGTAACCAACATGAATTGCTTTAACAGAGTCCTGTCCTGCAACTGAGGATTGACTTGAAAGTAATATTTTTGCATTACACTCTTATGTACTTGTTGGGCTTATTCTACAAGTGCTATAAAGAAGGCTTAATTTTTAATTCATATATGAATTTTAAACTTTAATTGTAAATAACAGGTTATTTACTGTATCATGTTTTTATAACCAATCAGTATTGCCTAGTTGCCTGGGCACTGGAATTTAAATATCTAAGGTTGAATATGTTTTCCACACCTTTAACTCACTGTGCTATCCCAAGAAGGTCACTTAACCTGTCTGTGCTCCAGTAATAAAAAAAATATATATATATTTTTTTTATTTTATTACTGGAGCACAGGCAGGATGGCACAATATATATATATATATATATATATTGATATGTGAGTCACCTTGGGTGAAGGCATCTGCCTAAAACCTTTTTTTTTGTGTTCCATTCCATCTTGTCAATGGAAAAATATTACAGTGAAGGCAACAAGCTAAATTGCATATGTTGCTGCACTGGTAAACTATAAATTCTAAAGTGACTTAAACTGTGCAAGTCCAATAGTAAACCACTAGAATAAAAATTAAAGTTCTTATTAGTTTCATGGTTTGTTTATTATAACCAATTATTAAACTTCTTCCCTCATATTAATTTGAAACCTTAATTAGTCTTTCAAAACGATAAGTTACAGTTTATGATTTGAGTTCAATGGACGAGTCAGACTTTTAGTCTGCTTCTTGTGTTTTAAGTATGATACTTTGAAGAGAGATTGATATTCTGTTCTAATATTGTTTTGATTGGTTGAATAAGTCTAGAGCAGCAAATGAGTTCCCTGCTGTACTTCACTGGCACACATTATCAAGGCAGTACAGTTGTAAGGGCATCAACGGAGACAATAAATCCTGCATGTGTAACAGAGTAAACTGAGATCTGGATAGAAGCAGACAGTGTTTCCTCAGGATGCTTGAGGATAGGTAACTTGGCCAGTTTTTGGGGACCCTGAAACAGAGAAAGAGAGGAATAATGGGAGGCTATGAAAGGTTAAAACATCTGAATGCCAACAAAGTGTGGCTCACTGTCCCAGAAGAAGACTGTTTTGGAGATGTGGACCTTTTAAAGTAACAGATGGTTCAGACCAGAAGGCACTAGTGGATGCACTATAGCCATGGTTCAAAAAGTAGGCTCATTGAGTTTAAGATTGGAAACCAAATTTGAACTAGGAACTAAATGGTGTGACAAGAGATGCTATGATTGAAATTGTGGGTAAAAAGAGAGTGAGAGTGTACTAAGAGTTAGAGACTCCTTTCTGGCTGGTGGATAAAAGTTAGAAATTAGAAATTTTAGAGGGAGAAGTATTGCTCAGATTAAATAGGATGAAATCAAACAAATCACCCAGACCAGATAATATTTACCCTCAAGTTCTCAAGGAGGTTCGCGAGCATATGTGTGTGCGTGTGTATATATATATATATATATATATATATATATATATATATATATATATATATATATATATATGTATAAAATTCTTGATGCATATTTTAGGAAGGCACAGCATACTTGAGAAATTCCAGAGGACTCAAAAATAGCAAATATAATCCTGTTTTAGAAAAAGGGTGACCAAGTGGATTCAAGCAACTACAGTATAGTCCAGTTAATGTGCAACACAGGAAAATTAATGGAAGCAATTATTAAGGATAAGATTGAGCAGCAAATGGCACGAACAGGAGTTTTACTAAACAGTCAGCATTGGTTCAGAAGAGTAAGGTCGTGCTTTGCTAACATGCTGGAATTATATGAGGACGCAACAAAAGGGTATGATCAAAGTGGAGCATATGATATTATTTATCTTGACTTACAGAAAGCATTTGGTAAGGTGCCACATGAGAAACTGAACATCAGACTAAAAGAAGTGGGAGTTCAGGGTGATGTTTTTAGATGGGTGCAAAACTGGCTCAGACACAGGAAGCAGAGAATGATGGTGTTCCCCAGGGGTCAGTGCTGGGGCTACAGCAGTTTTTTTTAATGTATATAAATGATTTGGATAGGAGTATAAGTAGCAAGATGGTTTAAGTTTGCAGATGATACCAAGATAGGTGGATTGGCAGATAATGTGGAATCCGTTGAATCATTTCAGAGGAACTAGGACAGCATACTGACTTGGGAAGATTTGTGGCAGATGAAATGTAATGTCAGCAAATGTAAAGTATTAAATGTAAAAAGTAAAAATGTTAGGTTTATATACACGATGGGAGGTCTGAAAAGGATTTAAGAGTCGTGGTCGTATCATCTTCCAGAGAGTGTCCAGAAAACATTAAGAAGGCTAACAGAGTGTTAGGTTATATAGCACAGTTTGTGGAGTCCAAGTCCAAGGAGGTTATGCTCAACCTTTATAATGCACTGGTGAGGCCTCATCTTGAGTACTGTGTGCAGTTTTGGTCTCCAGGCTACAAAAAGGACATAGCAGCAGTAGAAAAACGTCCAGAGAAGAGCGACTGGGCTGATTCCAGGGCTATAGGGGTTGAATTATGAGGAAAGATTAAAAGAGCTGAGCCTTTACAGTTTAAGCAAAAGAAGATTAAGAGAAGACGCAACTGAAGTGTTCAAAATTATGAAAGGAATTAGTACAGTGGATCAAGACTGTAACTTTAAAAGAACATGGGGACACAGTTTGAAACTTGTGAAGGGTAAATTTTGCACAAACATTCAGAAGTTTTTCTTTACACAGTGCGGTGGATGGCCGGCTTCATATTCCGACCCTCACCCCCAGGCCTCCAGGAGGAGCTCTCCCGACAACATGGACGTGTCCCGAGTTCCAGCAGGGCATCATGGACTCTGTAGTTTTTATACCCAGCCCTGCTGGATACCTTGGGGACCACAAGGAGTCGCTGTAGGGAGGCTCATGGACTCGTATATGCCCTATAACCCGGAAGTACGTCATAATCCCGTGACAGGAAGAAACAACGTGCTTCCGGGGTGAAGATAAGGACTATTTACCCTGACCTGGAAGGAATAAGGAATTGTGGACTGTTGGGCAGGAACACCTCCGGGTCAGGGAGTATAAAGGACTGTGGGAGCTCCCAGAAGGTGAGCTGAGCTAGGAGGTAGGAGGGCAACGCATCTGGGAGTTGGAGGATTGGTTATTGTTATTATTATTGGAGTATTGTATTTGGTTTATGAATAGTGTGGAGTGGAGGGTGCTTAGTGCACATTATTATAATAAAACGAATAATTGTAGCACTTTTACCTGGTGTCTGGCGTGGTACCTGAGGGTTCAAGGGAGCGATAGCTCCCCCTACTGTCACAACAGAGAGAACCACAAACATTTGGAAGAAGCTGCCAAGTAGTTTGGTAGACAGCAGGACTTTTGGAATTTTTAAAACTAGAAGAATTAAGTGGACAGGTCTGGCAAGCTTTGTTGGGCTGAATAGCCTGTTCTCGTCTAGATTGTTCTAATGTTCTAAAATTAATAATAAGTGTGTGATGTGCACTATTTTTTCAACGAAAACTTTTTAACCTCATAAGAATATGTATTTTTTTTTAAATTATCAGAGCTTGAAAGTGAATGTTTACATTTCTTTTACAATTACATTTCTTATGAATACCCCAAATTAGGGAGGCTTACGCTAATTCTGACTTCTTACAGTATTATCTGTACTTCAAAATGTGTTCATTTTTTATGTATGTATCTTGGCAGTATCAAGGTTGTCTGCGTTTGATCCATTTCTCCCGTATTTCAGTTGATCTTCACTTTTGAACCTATGTCTTAAAGGATCAATTAAAAGTGAAACAAAATGCAACTAGAGCGGAAAACATTTCACCAGACTGCAGACACAATGTTAGAATACAAGAGTTATCTATCGATTAATCTTCTAAACTGCTTATCCAGGTCATAGATAGATAGATACACTATAGTCTGAACATACACCACAATAATGAAAAAAGAAATTAATTAAAAAGAAAGAAAACTTCTAACTTGGCAGTCACAGTGAAGCGTGTGCTGCTGTTGGTATAAAGAAGCCTCAACAGCATTTGTTGACACACTTCTCCTGAATAATTTGTTGTCTAAAAGTCCATCAGTAGTAGTGTGACAGAGAGAGGATGTGCAGCATTGTCCATAATGGCACTGTTTTCTTTTAATTCTCTCCTTCGCTACTATATCCAGTGGGTCCAGAGTAAATCCCATAACTAAGCCTACACCATTTTTAGCTTTTTGATTTGGTGTGCCTCTCCTAAGTGATTTTATCAGCCCAGTACACCACAGCAAATAAAATCATACAGACCATCATAGAGTAGTAGAAGATGTGAAGGATGTCACTTCCCACATTAAAAGTACACAATTTTCTGAGAAAAAGAGCTTGCTCTGCCCTTTCTCATGTAGTTCTTCTGTGTTCTAAGATCTGTTCAACCTGTCATTGATGTGGACCCCCGAGTACTTATACAAGTGCTCAATCTTTATGTCCACCTCCTGAACAGTGACTAGGCATAGAGCTCTTTGGTGCAGGAAAGGTCAATAACCAGTTCCTTGGTTTTCCTAATGTTAAGTTGAAGACAGTTGCAGTTGAAAGGATCCAGTTCCTATCCCAGCAACACTGGGATAGAAATTGGATCCCAAGCAAAGCAGCAGCAAACGAGTCCAGCACAGGGTACACTCATGGGTCTCATTCAAAACTCTCTGGGAAGAAAACAGGAGTACCTATAGAAAACCATACATATGCAAGAAGAATATGCAGATTTCACATAGTTGGTGCCTGGACTGGTCTCTGAACCCAGGATTCTTCAATTGCACTAATGATGTGTTAGCCTGCCACCCACAAAGAGAACCACAGTCTAAATAGACAATGTAGATTATTTGGTTTTGCTCTTCATATGAAAATGAAGTTGGCTCATTTCCAGCATTGTTGCTACAGTAGATTGTTATTTCTTCCAAAAAGTCATTAGGGGACACTGGCACTGGCAGCCTAAATGTCATGTTCTAAGAAAATCGTTAGATCTTTTACCCTGGGACAGCAAGACTTTTTTATTTGCCTAGGTAAAGTATGTAGTTTTCTTAGATAAATGTATGTGAAATATTGTTTTAATGATATACAATCCACTAGTTTATAATTTATTGGCTGATTTAGATAATAATATTAAGAAATTAATTTAAATATAAAATGATCTATATTCTTTCAAAAATAAAATTACTGCTTATTGATCTTGATGTTGACTTCCACACTTATCTTATTCCTATTCATATTTTTGATTTGACTGTTAATATACACTATAATACAAAAACTGAAAACAATAAGAGCACCAACAGAAAATAGCAAATAATGATATTTTTTATATATATATATATATATATATATATATATATATATATATATATATATATATATATATATATATATATATATATATATATATATATATATATATATAGATATATAAACTTACCAGTAGCCAGCAGCCATACTATGTGCACTTCAAATCAGGTTATCCATCTTAAGCTAAGCCTGTTTGGGCCCGGCCAGTACTTGGATGGGAGACAATCCAGACAAAGCTTGTTTTGCTGCTGGAAGAAGTGTTGGTGAGGTCAGCAGGAGGCACTTACTGAGTAGTCTGAATGTGGATCCCAGTGCAGTGACAGAGCACTGTGCTGTAAAAATGATGCCATCCTTTGAATGAGAAGTAAAATCGAGGTCTTTATTCTCTGTAATTGTAAAAGATCCCTGGGCATCCTTCGTAAAGAGCACCGTATATCCTAATGTCCTGGCTAAATTGCCCACTACAGCCTAGTCATTCTGGCCCCCTAATCATCCCTTGTCTCTAATTGGCTAACAGACTCTCACACCTTCAGCATCCAACAGCTAATGTGTGGTGAGCGTACTGGCACAAAATGGCTGCTGTCACATCATCCAGGTGGATGCTGCACATTAGTGGCGGTTGAACTGGCTCCCACTCACTGAAGTGCTTTGAGTAGTGAGAATGTAAAGTATTATTATTATTATAACATGTTTCCACTCAATATTGCAAACACTTCATTTGTCAAGAAAAGTGCATTGCATGGCTTCACTGGCAACGGTGTACTCTGTTTTTTTAAATACTGTATTTGTGATGGGAGATTTGATGAACAAAGGTGTTGTAGACGAGAAAAGGTAGCATTGCATTTGGGATGAGTGTTCAAGGGTAGGGTCTATAAAGGTTCTAGGGAAGAAAGCAAAGCATACACTGGCAGTGATGACACACATTGTTACACCATTTCACCAGACCCAGAAGAGTTTCACAAAGCTGAATCCTTCAACAGCAGGAGACTTTCATCAGAAGATCTCAACTGTTGTACAGGTTTGTATGGTGTAAGCACCAGATGATGCTATTCTAGAATGCTGGAGTGCATAGGTTTTTAAGTCAGTAGTATAACCTTTTGATGCCTTGTGTAGGTAGACCATAAAATAAAAAAAATGCGTAATTTAAAATCAAAATATGATCTTATCTGCCTGGCAATAGACTGGTGCTCTGTCAAGTGTTGTGCACAGTTCAGAAAATGGCTGTAAAAATAAGTCAAAGAAGACTATGTTTGTAGAACAGGCATGGTGTTATAGAAGCAAACATGTTCTCTAAGCAGATTTTTAGCAAAATATTTTGCAGCTGCAAATAAAAATAATATGAGTATTCAATACATTTGGTGTTTATGAAGTGCACAGTTAATACTCTGGTTATGGTTTTGGATTTCAAACCCTGAGATTATTGGTTCAAATCCTGCTACTGATATTGTGTGCCCATGAGCAAGTCTTTTCACCTGCCTGGGCTCCAATTGGAAAACCAAAAGAAATGTAAGCAATCATACCTCCTATTGTTGTAAGCTGCATTGGATAAAAGGGGTCAGCCAAATAGAAAATAATGTTTAATACAAAGTCTAATCCTGAACAATACTATTCTTGGAAAACTGGGACAAGGTAAAAATAAAAAGATAAACATAATTCACTAACTATCCATCCATCCATTACCCAACCCGCTATATCCTAACTACAGGATTACAGAGGTCTGCTGGAGCCAATCCCAGCCAACACAGGGCGCAAAGCAGGATACAAACCCCGGGCAGGGTGCCAGCCCACTACAGGGCATACACACACACACACACACACTCACACTTGGGACAATTTAGAATTGCCAATGCACCTAACCTGCATATCTTTGGACGGTGGGAGGAAACCGGAGGAAACCCACGCAGACACGGGGAGAACATGCAAACTCCACACAGGGAGAACCCGGGAAGCATACCCAGGTCTCCTAACTAAGAGGCAGCAGCGCTACCCATTGCGCCACCATGCCGCCCATTCACTAACTATCACATGCAAAATAAAAAGGAGTTTAACTATTTACAAAATGGTTAATATATCATACAATCCACACATATAATTTGATGTACATCTTACTAGAAGAAATGTTTTTTTCTTCAAAGACAGACACTTTGAGCCATTTTCCAAAAAATGAGATTGATCAAACTGGGATTGCTAGAAATGGCGTGATGCCCTTTTCCTGTTCATGAAATGCTTTTGTTTCTGAGCAGAATTCCAGGATGACAGGTTCAGGAGATTGTCACACTCTTCCCCCTTGCATAGCCATTTTTTACTTTCTGTTTTCCCTGGTGATGCATAGCCAGTATATGGATAAAGTAGAGACTAAATTCAGCAATCTAAAGAAGCATAAAGAGATTTCTATCAAAATTTATTTTTTATGAAACATTTCACCTGGAACACCTTCTGTTGCTGTTCATAATTAAATCAGTCTATAATAACACTTCTAGGTAAATACACATGTTCTTGATATTGCACATTGAACAGTACATATTTTGTAGCATTAAGTGTAAAGTGAATCATTGTTGCAGGTAACCTGCTTTCATGTGAAATAAATTGGGGTAATACCTACCGTACCTTGGTAAAATGGAAATCAGTGGACTCGGGGTAGCTATAAAACAGCGCAGTAATGCCATTGTGGTCACTGATTGGTCTTTTTCGGTGTTGTCATGTAAAAAAATAGTTTGTACTTGAAGTAGACTTAGTTACTTGTTTAGATTTATTTTTTTCACTATTCGCTTTTTGTGTAGTTTGAAAATTTTAAAGAAAGCAGAAGAAATGGTTGTCATATATATAAATGATACCAAATAACAAATAAACACTTAAAACCAAAAGATAAAAATGCAGCAAGAAGAACGGCTAAAATGATAAACCACTGAATGATGGGCATGTCCTGGTCCATGGTGTTAATGGTAAAAGTTGTAAGGAAGCTTTTAAGAATTCTTACCCATTAAATTCTCAACACTCACTTTTTACCTGAGATGCACTCTGTAAGGCATTAATGTGTTTAAGTGCTGAGAAAGAAACACCATGTGGATGCTGAATGGTCACCCTATAATTATAGTCCTGGGGCCTATAATGCTCTTATTATGGTCCTGCTTGCATTAAAATCATTCAGCTAGCAATTTAGGTGCCACAACTTTTTATCCAGGCAAAGAGCTTCTGAAAGCCATGTTCCAGTGGTAAACAACACAACACATTTATTTTGGTTTTACTTTAGACATTTTTCTTAACAAAATAGTTTCTCCAAAATGGAAGTAGTACTCCACAGCATTTTGTGGTCAATGGTCAGGTATATACACAGTAATTTCTGAAACTATGGCCTACAGTTTGCTCTTTAGGCCAGACAATTGGAATAACTTTGGCTTTAAATGTGTGAGGTACGTGGTAAGATCGAACAGCAGGCCCATGAACAGTGTGTACCTCATATATTTTAGAAGAACAGTAAATCCAGCTTTATGTAAATTTAAAGACATCTAAGGATCGTAACCTTATTTATTCTATGCAGCACATACTATATACTGTAATTTTAATGTCCAACCATGTCTGTTTTTTCACATATTTATGGAAGTTTGAGGAGTAAAATACATTAATTTGTAAATGTGGGATGTGAGGCATCCTCTCATGATGATTACATGTCCTCACTTTCGGGGAGTCAATGTTTACTTTTAAGAAGAAAGTGATGATCTAGTTCCCAGACCATTTTCTCTTCTCAAAATGTCTGTGTTCATTAAAAGAAAATAGAAATAGACTACTGAATCAATACATTGTGTAATTTTAGCCCGCTGAGAAATGACCTTGGTCTATCCCATTCTGCTAAACAGCCAAACCTAAGTAAAAAAAAAACGGAGGTTAGTTCTCATCTCATTCTCATTAAGTTGAAAAGGGAATAAGAATATTTGATCCATCATAAAAGTGTCATTGATTTGAAACTCATAAATTCATAAATAAAAACAAAATACATTCATTTCTGTGCTTGCTTTGATGCTTTTTAAAATTTATACATGACTGTCAGTAGAGGCTTTCAGATTCTTCATCTATGTATACTTTTCTGAGCAGTGTAATAAAATGAGACATTTAAAAAAGTTACATTTTCCATGTAGTTGTAATATACTTTGCCATATTCATGAATGAAACAGAAAAATCAAGAGGTGCCATCGTCATTAATGGTTATTACACTCTGAGAAAACCAACTTCACTAATTATTAGGTCTTCACTAACCTGTGAATTGTTAGGTCCAGTTCAGTGTAGTCTAATGTTATATACACAATTTATGAATAAAACACATTCATTAATTTTATTCTTGCTTTCTTTAGGATTATGCTGAAAAGGAGAAAGCCATAGCAAAAGCTCTGGAAGATCTGAAGGCTAACTTCTACTGTGAATTATGTGACAAGCAGTACCACAAACACCAGGAGTTTGACAACCACATTAATTCCTATGATCATGCTCACAAACAGGTAAGACAATTGAGCCAGTAGCATACATTAACAAATACATTTTTATTTGGCTTGAAATACATAAGTAAAATATCTATTGAATTGAGGCATTATGATTTTTATTTCAAACATTTATTGAAATATTATCTATTTAAAGTAGATTACAGGAAGGAACTTAGATGTTGAAAATGCAAATACAAAAATAGGAGGGGAAAACAAAATCTCCTGCATAATGAAAGGTTTGCCTGTTGACTGCCTCATTAATAATGAGAAAATTATATGGTGGTCAATAAAATTATTATATTAAATGCTAATTATTAGAATTAGTTATATAGATATAGTGCATAGAGTTATTACTTTACTCTCTATCTGTTTGCCTTTGCCTGTACATGTAGGCCACTCCATCAGTAGTAACACTTTCTAGATGCTTCTAGGGAATTATCAAACATTCAGATGAAATGAGAAAGAGAATCCTAGTATGTCCTATGTGTGGTCTTGAGTCTTTTTCCAGTTGGTGATACTTATTATATTCCATCTGAAAAGCATACAGAGGAGAGTGTGTGTACTGTACTGTATATGCCCAGACCATCTCATTTGCCTACCCTCAATCTGGAGAAGCAGTGGTCCTACTCTGAGGTCCTCCTGTTTTCTTTAGCTTTTCATTGAGCTGTCATAGGAGTCTTGTGCAGGAATGAATTTTGGTCAGTTGTAACTATGATCTCGATCTATCAAGGACTACTGTAAGAGAATAATGTACTTGGAACTGCCTGCCTGTTTAAGTAGAACATCCCGAAACTTGTATCAATGAATGTTAGATTAGAAAATGAGATCATATTCATTTTGTTTTGTGTTTTGTTCTCTGATAACAGTTTGCATATGAAAAGTCTTATTTCTTATACTTAGGATTTTTAATATATTTAACTAGTTTGAAATTTTACATAATGCTTAATTCAAAGATGTATATCTGGAGTATATATTTATCTGAAGTTGATAGGTGAAAATTAAAATACAGTATATTGAAATGTGGTATGTAGATGAGGGCGGCACATTGGCGCAGTGGTAGCGCTGCTGCCTCGCAGTTAGGAGACCTGGGTTCATTTCCCGGGTCTTCCCTGCATGGAGTTTGCATGTTCTCCCCGTGTCTGCGTGGGTTTCCTCCCACAGTCCAAAGACATGCAGGTTAGGTGGACTGGCGATTCTAAATTGGGCTTGGTGTGTGGGTGTGTTTGTGTGTGTCCTGCGGTGGGTTGGCACCCTGCCTGGGAATGGTTCCTGCCTTGTGCCCTGTGTTGGCTGGGATTGGCTCCAGCAGATCACCATGACCCTGTGTTCAGATTCAGCGAGTTGGAAAATGGATGGATGGTATGTAGATGAATTCAACTGATGAAAGGAAGCTTTCTGTTAGGTTTCTTCAGTCTGCCATGATGCTTTGAGCACATGCAGGCTCCACCTATAGGAACAAATAATAGATGGCCATGTTTGAATTTTACATATAGCAACTGCTTAAGACTTCTTTATTTAGCATTTTCCACAAAATTACCCACGGTTTATGCTTCTAAATACGGATGATGATATAGATTCAATTACAGAAAATGATATAGATCTAACTACTATGCAGTTTGGGAAACATTTCTAGCTGTAATTACTCATTCTCAGTATAGAAATAAATCCAAATATGCATGCAAGTTTGCATAAAACAACTCACACAAATGTCAGTCAATCAGATGACTCATAGCCCCTGATTCAGCTTCAGAGCCTCTTTTTCTCTGTCACATATGGATTGGATAGCATTTGACCACATGAAAAAGAGGGGTAGATTCACTTGTGTTTAGGTAGACCAAACTGACCTCATAGAGAATTGGTGAGAAATTAATGTCCTTTTGCGACCAGCTATCAAACTGCATAATATGACACTCCTAGAATGATGCACAGAAGTGGGGCATCCCCTCAATGCGATCACACTTATGACATGATGCGGACACGGGAGGTGCATTAACTTTGACCTTATGTAGTTAATACAAATCAAGTATTCCCAATTGATTATTGTTGACTAATATTTGCAGGCCTAATAACACCTAAGTAGAGGTAACATTCATGCTATCGGAGAGTAAATACAGAACATACAGTGAAATTAAATTCACCGGAATATCTACTGTCTACATGAAATTGAGGAACCTCAGCATGCCTTGCTGTTTAGATATCTAGACAAAGTGTGTCCTTTCTGTAACATACAAAGTAACTAATTTTCATGCTCTCTTGTAATAATCAAATAAGACATACTGCTCATGGAGCTCTGCTTGGTAAACAAACCATATACAGTAATCATTGAAAATGTGCTGGTACACAAGTGCACCTCTTGTTCAATCTTCATAATGGTTTTTCCCAGGAAAAAAAGGAAGTCCACAGGACATTGATTGATAATTTCTGGATTGCTTGAAGTTTGCTTTGTGAATGCAACCAAACTAACTGGAAACTGAAGCAAAGTACAATACAATACAATACAGTTTATTTTTGTATAGCCCAAAATCACACAGGAAGTGCCGCAATGGGCTTTAACAGGCCCTGCCTTTTGACAGCCCCCCAGCCTTGACTCTCTGAGAAGACAAGGAAAAACTCCCAATAAAACCTTGTAGGAAAATGGAAGAAACCTCGGAAAGGCAGTTCAAAGAGAGACCCTTTCCAGGTAGGTTGGGCGTGCAGTGGGTGTCAAAAGTAGGGGGTCAATACAATACAATATACAGAACAGAACAATTCCTTAATACAGCATAATAATAAAAATTTTAGAATTACGGTTTAACAGTAGATGATATGACATAATTAGGTTTGGATATTTTTAGAGTCCTGGAGACCTCATTCATCTAGCTGCCTCCCCATTTGGCCATGCCACGGCTGAAACGTTGCTCCGATGAAAGGACCCCTCTTTCCCATGATTCCTGTGATCCTCCATCAGGGATGACTTTACCATAGGCAGGCAAACAACTTGGCAGGTGGGCCGTGGCACCAATGACCACATTTGGGTACCGAGAAAAGAAACAGAATAGGTGAGGGTTAGTATTCAAATATAATTATCATGTTACTTATGTTATAGTGCTAATGACTAACAACAGAGATGCAGTATGTACAGTTAATCAGCAGCTCTAGTCAAGTAAACAATCATCTTCTGATTCTGCACAAAGAAAACTGACTAGGAGTGTGAAAACACACATTTTAACACCACAATTCACTACATTGCAAACCTGCATTTTGTTGTACTAAATCAAAGGTCATTCATCTCCACCTTCTCCACTGTGCAAATCCCCAATGCACCTTCACTTGTACACTTCTCGGCACTGCACTAACCTTACATATAGTGGTACAAATGTTCAACCTGATTGTCTCACAAAACAACTGCAGAGTATGACATACAGTAAGTTACATTCTGATTAATCCAAGAGGAACATCAAATGTGAACACCACAGGTTCAGCTGTCATGTTCCCAGAAAGTATAATCTTCAAGTCATTGCTCCATCTTGAAACTCAAAAACAAGTGAGGAGGTAAGATGCTTCCTAAGTCCAGTTTAAACAGAGTCAACTAAATGCCTGACTTGCTTCCAAGCAGGATACATTAGTGGCCCCAGACATCCATGCCTAGTGCTGTTGAAGCATTGCTAAGGTAAGTCATCCAATTTAAGAGAGGGCAGGGCCTGAGAGTGGCTTCTGCCAAACTGTTCAGCTATTCAATAATCAGGAAGGGCTGTTGGAATTGCCCTTATCAAGGATAAGGAAATGCTGATTTTGCTTGGTCATATCACTGAAAGGTGAAAGAAACACCTGGAGTTTATTTCTTTTCAAAATAAATAAGAAGAAATCTAGGAAGCATCTTTTGATATGCTGTGGCTGGGTAACTATGGAAGCTGTCGTGATTTCTACAAAAGCAGAAAGACCAGGTCAAGTTTATTGTCATGTGTACATATTACAATGAATTTCTTCCCTTCACTGTATATCTCCTCAGAACAGGTGACAAAATTACAAAAAATAAATGCATTAAAAGTATACAGTAGTTAGCTAGCATGTAACATATATATGCAATTACATGCAATACATAACATATATACAGTATTTTAGCAAGTATTTTATAAATAGCAGCCTTACGACTTGTGGACAGAACCTGTCCTTGAATCTACTGGTGCCAGTGTCGATGGTTCAGTACCGTTTTCCAGAAAGAAAAGAGAAAAGCAATGTTTAAGATGATGCAGGTCTTCCATTTTACTGTTTGCCTTTCTAAGGCAATGAGTGTTGTATGCAGTATGTTCTAAAGAAAAAGAAGCTCAGTGCCAACAATATACTGTGCCCTCTTTACCATCCTCTGCACTGCTTTGGCATTTGCCATACCAGGATGTAATGCAGTCAGTGGGGATGGATTCCTCTGCGTACTTTTTAGATGTTTGTGAGAACCAATGAAAAATGTGACCTGTCCTCAAACATCTAGGCAAATAGAGGCACTGGTTAGCCATCAGTAATGGTCACAAATTTAAAGCTGCCTTTTTCAATAATATCCCCGTTAAAGTAGATGTAAGAGGCGGTCTGCTTTCTGAAGTTAGTGACCAGCATCTTGGTTTTGTTAAAAATAAGGGTGAGAGTTTTGTCCTGGTGCCACTAATTGACCAGGTAGACCTCTTCTCTCTAAGCTGTCACATCATTTTTAGTAATGATGGAGTTGGAGCTGTGTCTGGCCACACTGTCAAAGGTAAATAAGTAGTACAGTATGGGGCTCAGCACACTACCTGTAGAAGGGAGTTTTTTAATTAAAGAGAAAGAAAATGTGCTCAGCCTTTCTTAGAAATCATTTGCAGAAGAACTGGAATAGAAATAACAATAGTTATCAACATCTATTTTGGTACTGTATAATTATAAGTGCATACTCAAGTCCAGTTATACTGTAGCTTATCTTACATTGTAAATAAAGAAATACAGTTTACCAAGATGTCTTGCATGATTTGAACACAAATGTGGAACCACCTTCTCCCAATACAATGGTCATTTATGCACCATTAGGAAACTGGAGAGAAAGAGGTTTCAATTCCTCAATCAAATGTAATTCAGATACACTATAATAGAATAATAACACCATAAGCCATGCATTATATATGTGACATGATGAGTTTTATTATTTGAGTCTTATCGCTATCTCTAAGTGGATAGTTTGTTGCTGATTATAATTTTAAATTCAGTGTTAGCCTTTGATGTCAGTGGTGTAACTATATTTGTCTTTAATTATTTATTATCAACCATATATGGAATCCATATGCTCCATTGTTTTTCAGCATACTATAGAACACTTTTATTCCCATGGTCCTCTGATTTATCTGCATGTATTACTGCAGATGGAACTATAGCTAGGATAATGTTATGAAAGTTAATTTTAGATGGTTACGCATGAATGGAATATGGCTTTCTTCATTTAAATTTTTTGGTGAAATGCTGATTGACTTTGGGTATTAGATAAATAATATACAGTAGTTTCCTAAGCTATTGTGAACACAATTTCACAGATTTAGTGTGACTTATTTAAATTGGCTATATTAGTTTTGAACATGAACTGATATTTTAATCTTTCAAATTTAATGCAAAAAGGTGCAACCTGTACAATATGCCCAAGACTGGATAGTGCCTCTTAAAGGATTTGCTTAATCTAAATTATCATGCAATGAGAAAAATGGGAACATAAATCAGTTTTTACCTTTATACTGTGATTGTTTTCTTAAGGATTTGTCTTATGGGTAAAATATTAATCTTTTTTAGGATAAGATGATTGCACTTTTATTGTTTTAGGGCACAAATTCTATTAAATAAAAACAGGCTCAGAAGTAGACAGCATGTTGCTATAAATATACCGTAAACAAGCAATAAAATTGTGTGTATATTTTTTCATACTGAAAAGGATTTTTTAACCTTTTTCTGTCTGTCATTCATAATCTATTATAATTGCATAATTTTTACAAAACATTGTAAAACTGGTCTTGGTTGCTGTGTGGCTGGAAGCACTGCCATATTGTATTAGTTATATTTTGCTTGATATTTTTATTGAATAGAGGCAAATAAAACATGGGAGTTTAATTGTCAGTCTGTTATCATAACAGTTAACTGCATAGGAGTAAGAAATTAATATTAAGGGTGTTTTTTGTTAATAATAACATATGTAAACTTGCTTAATCCAATTAAGGGGTTCTCTTCTAGCAGCATTGGACACAGACTAGAATTACCCTTAGCCAGGGCACCAGTCATTCACACCCATACTTGCATTCAGCCAAGTTTGAATTATTAATTAATGGGAGAAATATATAAACTCTGGAGAAAAACCCCATAGGAAACGTGAACTCCTCAGTGACAACAATCAGGTACAATTTGCAAATTCTGGACACTGGACATGTGAGGCAGCAGCACTAAGTAATGCATCTCCACACTACTGTTCTGCTTCACTTCCTGTAAACCAAACTATAATACATTTTAAGAAAACAGCAGTCTTTTGACCCTGGTACATTAATACAGTTCTATGTATCTATCTGTCTGTCTAAATAATTTAGCTTAAGTGTAAAAAGTTAGTTTTTTTAATCAAAGAAACTTTCATAAAGTGTTAAGAACTTCTAAATACCTGTAGCTAGCTCATTTTAAAACATTATGTACGTCCAGTCATGCAGTACTTCTCCTGGTAGAAAAAAAATGGACAACTTTGGTTTTAAAGTGTTTTAAATGACTTAAAGTATTTTCAAAGATTGTTCATTAATGCCCCAATAAAGAAAACTGTAACCAATTTTTAAGACTGCAAGTCCATCGGAACTTGATGGTTAGCAATATTGATTAAAAACACTACCATAATATTTATCTCCTAAAATAACAGAAGTAAATGTTGTTATAAGATTTAATACACACCAAACTGACCTAAAACACAAATAAAATCAAACATATTTAATTTTCCACATAAAGCCCTTTAACACAAGTACACTTGTAACATTCAGAAAGCTTTCTGATCAGTAAAAAAATAAAAGGTTTTGTCTTTCATATGCAGCATTCTCCTGTAGCAGACCTGACATCTTTGTCATTGGCATTGTGCTTCAAATGGAGGAAGCCCTTCAGATCAGGGAGTACTGGTTGTCACACACAGCAGGGGTCAGATTTATAAAACTTACAAACACACGAAAAGAGGCTCAAAATGTGCATACGCAGCTTTCCATGCAAACACTGGTATTTATAAAAGAAAACTGAATGGGAGAATGTGAGTATATTTACAGCAACTCTAACTCAGCTGTGCAAAACATTTCAGAGAAACTGGGAAATGAGGACACCCTTGATTAAGTAGGGAAGTGCAACCAAACCAGCTAAATGATGACTCACTCACATAATAAATCACGTCATGGAATCATTATTAGATTGTGTGTTGACGTGACCAACTTATAGGTAACAATTATGATTTACAGACTATATTTTAGTTCCCTTTAAAGAGGGATAATTTTGCATATTAGCACTAATGACGTTTTTGGGTCTTCATCAGCTCATATAACTTTGTCATCACTTTGTTGTCGCTTCTCAAGGAACTGGGCGACAGGTCTGCAATATCTCAGCCAAGCATCACTCCATCACGCCCACTATACTGGAAAGCATTAACTGATTGGCGAGGCACTATTTTCCATTTTCGTTTGGTGTGGGTCTCCATACTTAAAATATAATAGGTTTTTACCTACATTAAAAGGCAATTTGCAGCTGTTTTCCTAACATAATCGGCGCACTATGCTGCCCTCATATTAAAATACGGGCACCTAGTAAGAGTGGAGCTGCTTTTGTCAACTGTAAGAAGTTACATTCCATTAGCACACAAGTCATCTGTAATGCCAAGATGAGATTGACAAACACCATTTCTTGCTTGTCTGGGTCAGCCCATGATTAGTTCATTTTGAGGCAAAGTAGCTTTGGCAGACAACTTGCTGATTGCGTTGTACATTGTAGCTGGCTCTTTGGTAAGGTAACTGGCTGAACTTGCAGTTTTTCATATGGCCAATACTATTCACTATAACAGCAATCATGTCATTACATGTTTCCAGGTGATAATGGGTCAGACACTGGCACCTTATGCTTTTCTGCCCAAGAGAGCACAGAGGAGAACTGGTACAATGCCAGACATGTTCTTGGAGCACAGTGTGATGTGTCACAAAGGAGGCCAGTTAAGGTCTGCAGCATCATGAGTGTATGTGTACAAGGTTGATTAGCATAGTCCACGTATGGTTGTTTTAGGGTGACAACCAGGCAGAATTAGAGCTGCATTTATAAGATGATAGTGATTTATAAAGGTAAATAGTGTAGGTTTTATAAATCCAATTGTTTTGGACATACACGTTTTCCTGTTTTTTGATGAAAGCATATTTTCATAGTTGAATCCATGCAAAGTTTTATAAATGAGACCCTAGGTCTGGAGAATAGGGTGGGTGTGGTATCACTTCAAATTCCCAACTTTTCAGAGCAGGATGTGTGGCTTGTGTAGTGTGAGCAGGGGCATTGTCATGTAACAGGCTGTGATCAACAACTTCCCTTACTGCTTTTCCCTGACTGACTGGCAAATGCCAAAGAAAAATCAGCATAACATTGAGTGGCTATGTGAGCCCTTTGAGATATGCAATGAATATGAACTAGAGATTATCTCCCTGGCACTGCTGGCATCACATTCAAAATGACCTTATATTTTTCAAAAAACTATAACATTTCTCAGTTTTAACAACTGATATGTTGTTGGTGAGCTATTTTCAATTAAATACAGAGTTGACACGATTTTCAACACATTCTGTTTTTAATTTACAATACAATATATATACAACTGCAATTATACAAATGGAACGACTTAAATTGTGAAACAAAAACAAAGAATTTAAAAATTTGTAAACAATATGAATTATGGTGATGACAAAATAAATGGCTTTGTGTGTTATATTATAGGATCACTTTGAAAGTTTATGCCATTCACATTTCGATAGACAGATAAAGGGAAAGATAGAACTTTATTTGTCCCCAGGAAGAAATCTGACTTTTTACAGAAGCTATTTAAATAAATAAATGCAAAAATGGATAGAAAACTAAATAAATATATACACATATACTATGGCCTGAACACCCACCACAATGCCTATAAAAAGAAACCTTCTAACTTGGCAATGTTATTGTGTCGGAGAGAAGATATGCAGCCTTGTTTGTAATTGCATTTAGTTTTGTTTCAATTCTCTCCTCTTCTACCTCCAAGGAATCCAAAGTGCACCCCATAACTGCTTGCCCTTTTAATTAACTTGTTGATTCAGTTGGCCTACCTTGAAGTGATTTTACCAGCCCTGCACACCACAAGGTAGAATATTGTACAGGATATCACAGAGTTATAGAAGATGTGAAGGATGTCACTATGCACTTTGAAGGAACACAGTCTCCTAAGGAGAAGGAGTCTGCTCTGCCCTTTCTTATATAATTCCTCTGTATTCCAAAACCAGTCCAACTTGTCATTGATGTGGAGCACCTCTACTTCCATTCACTGAACAGTGACCGGATATACAGTAGAGGCCCTTTGATGTGGTCAAAGTCAATAACCATTTCTTTGGTTTTGCTGATGTTGAGATACAGACAATTTTTCTTTCGCCAATAAGCAAACTTCTCCACCTGATTCCTCTTCTCTGTCCCATCCCTCCTTATCAATACACCCCATAAGTGCTGAGTCATCTGAGAATTTCTGCAAGTGACAAAACCTGGTGTGATATTTATAGAGGTGTACAGAGTGAAGTGCAAAGGAGACAAGACTGTTCCTTGTGGTGCTCCATTGTTGCTCACATCCATATCAAAAACACAATTCTTGACCCTCACAAACTGTGGTCTGCTAAGCTGATAGTTCATTATCCAGACTCATCCACATGCATATCTCTGAGTATAACCCTTAATAAGGATGGCTGGATGGTATTGAAGGCACTGGAGAAATCAAATAACATAATCCTTACATGCTGCCAGCTTTGTCCAGGTGATACTAAGCCTTATGGAGCAGAGAGATAATTGCATCATCCACTTGTTTGCTGAACTGGAAATGCTCTCAGTTTAGATATCAGTTACTTAAGCATATTTTTAAAGATTGTCTTCAATAAATATATTGAATAATATGACCACTTTTTTATTGAGTATTAATAATAGGCTGTTTGTTAGGACTTCTCATTAAGTGTCTAATCTCAGATTTGGCTCAAATGCTTGTATTCAATGCGTGTAATAACTCACCAGCAGTTTTAAAATGTTTGCCTGTGCACTTGTTTCAAAATATTTCAAAAGTGTCCCTATGAAATTCATTAAAAAAGTTACAGATTCAGCACAATAACCACATTATGAGAAAAGTACTGTGTTTTCTCTGTCTTGTCAGTAATAATAGTGTATCAAGTGTTCAGCCATGCCACGTTTGGGGAGGCTAACTGTTGGAAAAACTTTGCATCTTTTCATGCAGCTCACCTTCCCTCAGGCTGAGCTTTCTAAACAGTACCATCATGTCTACCATGGACATTCAAACACATTAGTACTGTACAATTAGAAGTGACTTTAAACAAGCAACTACTACGTTAGTAACATTCCTGTGAATTACATAAAGCACTAGCTGGTTAATGTACTCTGTAAATTAACATGTAATATTGATGGCAGAATGCTGTTAATGAGTTTCAGATTATGTTATACTTTATTACAGATAACTTTCTGAAATGGACACAAATTCCCTACCCAGAGCAGCTCAGAAGCAACACTTCGCTTTTCATTTTCATTCTCCAACTACAAGCAAAGGGAAAATTAAATAAGGTTACCATTAAAACTTTAAAGATCTCAAGCCCTTTTTTTCTTATTTTACTTCCTCCTCCTCATCTTTTCCAATTCTGATGGATACACTCTTAAGTTATGCTGGGGTGCCCAATCCCAGTGACCATAGAGCCTTAATCAAGCACTTATGTAACTTATTAGGCCATTGTAGGTCTGGTCACACCTAACCTCCTCATTTTTACACCACCTTTCTCAATGTGCGTTGCTTCTGCTTCCCGCTTTCACTTGTTCTCTATTGATGAAAGAATAATTCTGCAAGGGATTATGAAAGAAATAAGGTGTTATCTGCAAAGACAATAGCCACCTGAAGCTTTTGTATGCATTCCATATTTGGTCTTTGGGTTTAGCCAATGAGTGTACACTGAAACAGAGAAGAATTTTTTAACTCTGATTGGTAAAGAATTCCAGCAATCAGTATCAGTATCAACTGAAACACAATGCATGAATTGCAAGGATGGAGCAGAGGGTTTTCTGTATTTTTTAATCTTTTTATGTTGAACATATGATAAAGACACTGGGAGAGGAACAGCTGATGCAGTCTTTGCATTGAGACAGCTCATGCAAAAGCATTGAGAAAAACAAAGGTTTGCATATGGTTTTTATTGATTTGGAGGTTATGATAGAGTGCTACATGAAGAGGTCTGCAGGTGCATGAGAGTGCAAGGAGTACCAGAGAAGCATGTGAGGAGTGTCCAGGGTATGCATGAGAAGTGAGAACTGGGGTTAAAAGCAGTGTTGGGGTAACAGACAAGATTCCAGTTATAGTAGGTCTGCATCAAGGATGATCTTTAAGTCCTGACCTGTTTGATCTGGTTATGAAAATGTTGATTAATGGAATAAAAGACCTGTCCACCGATGCATGCTTTTTGATTATGACATTGTGTTGTTTAGCAACAGAAAGTGAGAAGTGGAGAGAAAGTTGGAAGAAAGTAAAAGACTGAAAACTTATAAGACAGAAGACAGAATATATGAGGTTTAATAATGATCAGGATTTAGAAGATAACCAGCAGGGAGAACTATTGAAAAAAGTGGATAAATTTAAATATTTAGGATCAGTGGTAGCCCAAGATGGAAAGCGAGATGCAGAGTCCATAGAGTGCAGTGTGGAACGTCCATCCATCCATCCATCTACCGCTTATCTGAGATTGGGTTGCGGGGGCAGCAGCTTGAGCAGAGGGGCCCAGACTTCCCTCTCCCTGGCCACTTCTTCTAGCTCTTCCAGGAGAATCCCAAGGCGTTCCCAGGCCAGCCAGGAGACATAGTCCCTCCAGCGTGTCCTGGGTCTTCCCCGGGTCCTCCTCCCGGTTGGACATGCCAGGAACACCTCATCAGGGAGGCGTCCAGGAGGCATCCTGATCAGACGCCCGAGCCACCTCATCTGACTCCTCTCGATGCGGAGGAGCAGCGGCTCTACTCTGAGCCCCTCCCAGATGACTGAGCTTCTCACCCTATCTTTAAGGGAAAGCCCAGACACCCTGCAGAGGAAACTCATTTCAGCCGCTTGTATTTGCGATCTCGTTCTTTCGGTCAATACCCATAGCTCGTGACCATAAGTGAGGGTAGGAACGTAGATCGATTGGTAAATTGAGAGCTTTGCCTTACGGCTCAGCTCCTTTTTCACCATGACAGACCGATGCAGAGCCCGCATCACTGCGGACGCCGCACTGATCCGCCTGTCGATCTCACGCTCCATTCTTCCCTCACTCGTGAACAAGACTCCGAGATACTTGAACTCCTCCACTTGGGACAGGATCTCGCTCCCAACCCTGAGAGGGCACTTCACCCTTTTCCGGATGAAGACCATGGTCTTGGATTTGGAGGTGCTAATTCCCATCCCAGCCTCTTCACACTCAGCTGCGAACCGATTCAGAGAGAGCTGAAGATCACAACCTGATGATGCAAACAGGACAACATCATTTGCTAAAAGCAGTGACCCAATACTGAGCCCACCAAACCGAACCCCCTCACCACCCTGGCTGCGCCTAGAAATTGGATGGAACAATTAGAAGAATATATAAGAATATATCAGAGTATTGCATAATTGAAGAATTAAGGTGAAGGTTAAAGGTAAAATTTTTAAGACCAGCAATGATGTGTGGAGCTGAGACACTGGCAGTAAATTGAGTACAAGAAAAAAGTTAGCTGTGGCAGAAATGAGAATGTTGAGATGGATGTGTGGACTTACAAAAAACACAAATAGAAATGAGACAACTAGAGGCACAACCAAAGTGGGAGAGAGATCTAAGAAAGTGGACTGAAGTAGCTTAGACATGTAATGAGGATAGACAATGAATATGTGGGTAAAAGAGTGATGGGAATGGAAGTATAGGGGAAGAGAGAGAGGAAGACCAAAGTGGAGCTGGATAAGGTAAAAGAATATGTGAAGAAAAAGGGCTTGACTAGCAAGGAGGTGCCGGACCGAGCTGTATGGAGAAGGTTAATCAAGCACTTCAACCCTTCACAGAAGTGGGAAAAGATGAAGAAGAAGAAAAAGACACTTTGAAAATAATGATACATTTTTCTGCCATTCACTAACCCAGACTTGCTGTGTGGTCTTAAATTGAGAAAACTGAGAAGCTGGTAAAAGATCTTGTAAGACACACATTATAAACATAATAATTCAATAAGTACCCACATTGGGACTTAATTTAAATGGTCAAATCTTTTCAACGTTTTGCTAATGGATATTTGTTCTGTATTCAAACAGATGCAGTCATATGAAAAGGTTTGGGAACCCCTCTCAGCCTGCATAATAATTTACTTTATTGTCAACATAAAAGATAACAGTGGTATCTCTTTAATTTCCTAGGAACATCTGAGTACTGGGGTGTTTTCCGAACAAAGATTTTTAGTGAAGCAGTATTTAGTTGTATGAAAGTAAATCAAATGTGAAAAACTGGCTGTGCAAAAAGTTGGGTCCCTTTGTAATTTTGCTGATTTGAATGCATGCAACTTTTCAGTACTGATTACTTGCAACACCAAATTGGTTGGATTAGCTCGTTAAGCCTTGAACTTCATAGACCGGTGTGTCAGATCATGATAAAAGGTATTTAAGGTGGTCAATTGCAAGCTGTGCTTCCCTTTGACTCTCCTCTGAAGAGAAACAGCATGGGATCCTCAAAGCAACTCTCAAAAGATCTGAAAACAAAGATTGTTCAGAATCATGGTTTAGGGGAAGGCTACAAATAGCTCTCTCAGAGGTTTATACTGTCAGTTTCAACTATTAGGAATGTAATCATTAAATGGAACGCCACAGACACAGTTGCTTTTAAACCCAGGTCTGGCAGGCCAAGAAAAATACAGGAGCGGCATATGCACGGGATTGTGAGAATGGATACAGGCAACCCACAGATCACCTCCAAAGATGCTGCAGATGGTGTATCTCTACATTGTTCTACAATTCAGCGCAATTTGCACAAAGAACATCTGTTTGGCAGGGTGATGAGAAAGAAGCCCTTTCTGCACTCACGCCACAGAGTCGCTTGTTGTATGCAAATGCTCATTTAGACAAGCCAGATTCATATTGGAACAAAGTGCTTTGAACTGATGAGACAAAAATGTAGTTATTTGGTCATAACAAAAAGCTCTTTGCATGGAAGAAAAAGAACACTGCATTCCAAGAAAAACACCTGCTACCTGCTGTCAAATTTGGTGGAGGTTCCATCATGCTGTGGGGCTGTGTGGCTAGTTCAGGGACTGGGGCCCTTGTTAAAGTTGAAGGTCAGATAAATTCAACCCAATATCACAAATTCTTCAGGATAATGGCTGTCACAGTCCCCTGACTTGAATATCATCGTAAATCTATGGGATGATTTGAAGTAGGCTGTACATGCACAGCAACCATCGAATTTAACTCAACTGGAGAGATTTTGTATGAAAGAATGGTCAAAAATACCTCCATCCATAATCCAGACACTCATCAAAGGCTATAGGAGGCGTCTACAGGCAGTTATATTTGCAAAAAGAGGCTCAACTAAGTATTGATGTCATATCTCTGTTGGGGTGCCCAAATTTATGCACCTGTCTAATTTTGTTATGATGCATGTTGCATATTTTCTGTTAATCCAATAAACATAATGTCACTGCTGAAATACTACTGTTTCCATATGGAAAGGAATTTGCTACTTTGAAAGCTCAGCCAATGATTAACAAAAATCCAAAGAATTAAGAGGGGTTTCCAAACTTTTTCATAAGACTGTATAACAATTTGAAGCTGTTAAGATTGCTTTTAATGACAATGGAAAGTTTGTTGTTTGTGCTTTGATATATCTTGTGCTTTACAATCACTGTATTACATCTTACATTGGCCATTTAGAAAGATACTATTAAAGATAAAATGAAACATAATGGAGTAGTAATACTGAAAAGGGATGATTACTGTATAATAATTTTTGTACAAGATGTTTTATTATGAAACAACAACTTTGCAATGAGCAGAATTATTATGTTAAGATGCAGATGCATTTTAAGCGTCACATTCCCCTAAAAATGTATGTTGATAGACAAAAGCAGTCAGAAGTCAAAGCACAAAGATAAGTGCTAAGCTTATACACTTGTTTCTAAAGAGCTTCTGACAAAAAGTAACTCATGTGCGGATGGAGGACCTTTCTTATTTGTACTCAGTATACGATTTATAGGGCATTCATGCCTTTCAGACAACAGAAATTAATTTTGCACAAAAATATGCTAATATCCCATTGAGAAAATTGAATACACTGCCTTATAATTTGTTTATGGTCCATTGAGGAAACTGGGCAAAGAATCAAAATGTATTTATTTCTTGTCACATCATAAAATTTTGCTTTCCAGTAACTTTAATTAAAAGTTACTCATTTTTATAATGCATTTTATATTGAAGCTGCTTGGTTATATTTTCAAAATGTACAGTATATGAAATTACATTTAGTGGTTAATTTAACTGTATCCCTGTATTTCTTCTAATTGGTAGTGAAACAGTTTGATTTGCAGTTATTTGAGTGTATTTAAATTAATCTGATATTACATTGTTATAGTTTTATAAATTTGAAACAACATTCAATAAAGTTGTGATATACAATGTTGTGAAGATGTATCGGGGCCCCAGACCCCTGTTTAGTGATTTCCTGTATTATTGGAAATTTTTTACACTTAATTTTGTATGACTTCAAAGTTTAATGGCAGATAAATTCCACCTGAGTGAATAGTTATCCAACACTACCTGGTAGTATGTGAAAAAGTAATTGCCCCCTTGCACTTAACAACTGGTTCTGTCAGCTTTTAGCCGCAATTGGTATAACCAAATGCTTCTTACTCTTGCACAGCACTGTAGACAACCTTTAAACCAGTCTTCCTTGCAGCAGTGTTTTAATTCTGAAATAACAGATTTTTTTTTATTTGTCAGTTACACATTTCAGACCTACTGCATATAGATCTGGCCTTTGACCATGTACTGACTCAGAATAAGACAGTGAGAACATTTATTGAAGAGAATCAGGAGATGAAACATAGTTAAAAAATCATAACCAAATGTCTTACTCATCTGTCATCAACAGCTGAAACACTAACCAAAAATCAAAGACCTAAATACCATAAGTAAGTTTGTTAACTAGGGAAACTGTTTTATCATAAGAATCATACACAAACACCATTTTTATACAATATCAGATACTAGGAAGTGCACGATTCTGACCTATTGACACATTCAGGTGGCCCTGGACATCACCAACTGCAATGGAATTACAACCACTAAAACAAAAGTGCACAAACTAGTGCCATCCAAGATGAAACACTGGTATTTAAGAAAAACAAATACTTTCTGTGTTTTCAGTGTACCAGAATTTTTGGATTCCTTGATACTCAAAACCTTTACATAGATGCATATATTGTCAAGAAGGGATCACAAAATGCCACAAATAAAACTGAACAAAATACCAAATCATAACAGATTAGGCCAGTGTATGATCTTAATTTGCCTTATTTTCAGCCATTCCAATGCAGAGTTGTCTTTGATCACACCATGGCGTGTTTGTTGAATATTTGTGCTAGCAGAGAGTTGAAGTCAAAATAATTGAGGTTTGTATTGAGCAGGACTGGCTGGAATCAAGACTGAGCATTTAATCAGATAACTGTAATTTTTCCATTAATGGAGTTGATTTATCAAGGGGACAATTATTTGTTCATACAGTGCAGGTTACTGTACATAAATAAAATATGTTAAAGTGTCAGCTGTTCAAACAGGCACCCAGTAGAAAATTTTGGTTGAAGACCTTAAAATATTCAGTGTCAAGTATCTATCATAATAGAGGAAAACAACAAATTCTGTACTGTATACACATGCACTGTATGCATGCTGTTTTCTTAAACAATGAAAAAAAATTTGTAATGAGTTGCAAGAACCATATTCAAGAAATATATAATTGGCACCTGAGGTTTTAATTGAAAATGGTGTGTTCCTTTTTTCCTTAAGGAAAAAGACTCTGATGGTTAAATTAACCAGTTAAACTTGTGAAGTCTAACTTTCTGTTGATTTCTAAAAACTTTACATGCCTACTACATATTCAATCAATTGAAACTGACAGAGTATATTGTGATATTTAAAAAGACTATCTGTGTTATTCCGGTTCACTTTTTGCTAAGGAAGCATTAATCACAGATGAGAAATAAGTGATGCTCCATATTTTAGAATAATTGAAAACTTTGCAGGGAGATATGGTGTTTTAAAATCTAACACGACAAAACAAATGTGCTGTAATAACATTTGGAAATATTCCAGTGCTAGGTGAAGGTTTCCCTTTTTTACCTACATTTTAAAAGAAGAAATATTGGATGTTGCAAATGAAAGAGTAATATACTGCAATATATTATTAGCTTTCTGCCCTTCACACATTATCCAAGTGAGTCTGAAAGAGATGTACATTTTTAAACATTTCTACTGGAAAAGTGAATGATGCAAGCAAAGAAAGAGAAAATCTCTCAATAAGTGAGATCTACAGTATCTATCATATGTTTTTCAGGCCATCTTAACTGAAGTTTAGATGCATGAAGGGCAGGGGCCTAGCTTGGAAGTAATGATGCAAGAGATGAAGTACCCTACATAGGGTACCAGTGAATTTCAACTAATATATAACATTATCAGCCCTGTTTAATCCAATTCAAAGTGCTTATACTGTGGTTTAATCTTTTCCTTGACCAACACCCATGCAAATAGAGGCAGGAAACGAGTATGGAATTTAAGATCAGAATGTCATGTCCATAAGCCAGTAGTACTAACTTCTTAACCATTCCAGTTCCTTTCAGGAAGGTAATACATTGTATTCCAGAGAATTTCATTTTATGCAACAATGTCTTCCTAAATCTTTAAGATCCTTAGGATAAATATAAATGAATGATTTACCTTGATACATTGCTTTTAAAAAGTATAGTGACTGTCTTTTATTGGTAAAATATTATCATCACTCCTTTTGTTTTGTTTTCCATTGTTTTTTGGGTTGAAAATTTCAATACAGAAAGAGAAATGTATACTTTAGAAAATTACAGAGTATATTATATTGTATTGTACTGTGTAATGAAGTAAAGTTAATTGGACTGTAATGTTTTTTTGATAGACTCATTAGCAATATACTTACTATTTACAGAAAACATTAAATAAAACTGCTAAAGTAAACTGAAAATGAACAAATTCAGCACACCAAATAATTCTAAACCATTTCATTCTAAGATGTATACTTGTCCGAACATTATATTTCTGCTTGCATCATTTTTCAGTGTTTCTGTAGCTATCCATTTTCAGGAGAATCAGTTGCTGTTTTCAACATTACTTTTCACTTTTCGGTAACTGATTTTATTCATTCATTTATATTTCAAACTTACCATTTTCCATTACAGTTCCGAAGAAATAATAGAGCTTATCCTGGCAGCACTAAGCACAAGGCAGGAACCAATCTGTGATAGGACGCAAGGCCATTGATAACAAAATCCAAATTGGTCAGGCTCACATTCATTCATACTGTTGACAGTTTAGACATGCCAATTATACATGGAATATGGGAGGATTCTAGTGTACACAGAGAAAAATATACAAGCTGCAAAGTGTGGTTGGCCAAGCAATTAAACTCAGATCCATGGAACTATAAGTTACTACATTTTCATTTTACTTGGGATTATTCAAAACAAAGAACTGATCAGTAACGTTCACTTCACTAAAGAACATCTGTGTCTAGTCATATTGAGGGAGTGGATGTACAAAAGATGCACTACTACAAGTACTTGGGGGTCCACATCAATGAAAGGTTGGACTGGTTTTAAAACACAGAGAAACTACAGTATATAAGAAAGGGCAGAGCAGGCTCTTTTTGCTTAGATGACTGTGTTCCTTTGATGTGGGTAGTTAGTTAAATTCCAATGGATGTTTTTCAAATATTGACGAGCAATAAGCAAAAGGTATCACTGAGAACCGCAGGAAACAAAAAAGTACAAGGAAAGTTTGAAGAATGAAAAAAATGACAGTGTTTCTGTTTGAGGATCGTTGCGCACAACTGAGCTGTGGCCACAGAACTAGCTGCTCTGTGGATGATTCATTCAGGCATTTCAAGGTCTTTTGGGCACTTCATTATAATGAAAGTATCTGCTGAATGTACTTCATAGTAACAAAATTTCTATAGACTCGCATTATATGGGGAACTTGTTGGGACCATAAAAATACTTCGTTGTAATGAAAATTTCGTAAAGATATTCGTTGTAACTGAATTTTACCTGTATATAAATATGCCCAAAGGAGCAGATACTGGTCCTGCTGATGGGTTATGGACCTTCTATGGCCCTCTCCAGCTCTCCTAGAGTAACTGCTTGTCTCCTAGAATCTCCTCCATGCCCTTGAGACTGTGCAGGGAGACACAGCAAACCTTCTGGCAATGACACATATTGATGTGCCATCCTGGCGAAGTTGGACTTCCTGTGCAACCTCTGTAGGGTCCAGGTATCGCCTCATGCTACCAGTAGTGACACTGACTGTAGCCAAATGCAAAACTAGTGAAGAAACAGTCAGAAAAGATGAGGAGGGAAAAATGTCAGTGGCCTCCACCTGTTAAACCATTCCTGTTTTGGGGGTCATCTCATTGTTGCCCCTCTAGTGCATCTGTTGTTAATTTCATTAACACCACAGCAGCGGAAACTGATTAACAACCCCCTCTGCTACTTAACTGACCAGATTAATATCCCATAAGTTTCATTGACTTTATGCTATACTCTGATTAAAAAGTGTTCCTTTAATTCTTTTGAGCAGTATATATACAGTGGTGCTTGAAAGTTTGTGAACCCTTTAGAATTTTCTATATTTTTGCATAAATATGACCTAAAACATCATCAGATTTTCACTCAAGTCAGTAGATAAAAAGAAACCAGTTAAACAAATGAGACAAAAATATTGTACTTGGTCATTTATTTATTAAGGAAAATGATCGAATATTACATATTTGTGAGTGGCAAAAGTATGTGAACCTTTGCTTTCAGTATCTGGTGTGACCCCCTTTGCAGCAATAACTGCAACTAAATGTTTCTGGTAACTTTTAATCATTCCAGCACACAGGCTTGGAAGAATTTTAGCCCATTCCTCAGAACAGCTTCAATTCTGGGATGTTAGTGGGTTTCCTCACATTAACTGCTCGCTTCAGGTCCTTCAAAAGCATTTCGATTGGATTAAAGTCAGGAACTTTGACTTGGTCGTTCCAAAAAATTAACTTTATTTTTCTTTAAACATTCTTTGGTAGAACGACTTGTGTGCTTAGGGTCGTTGTCTTGCTGCATGACCCACCTTCTCTTGAGATTCAGTTAATGGACAGATGTCCTGATATTTTCCTTTAGAATTCTCTGATATAATTCAGAATTCATTGTTCCATCAATGAAGGTAAGCCGTCCTGGCCGAGATGCAACAAAACAGGCCCAAACCATGAAACTACCACCACTATGTTTCACAGATGGGATAAGGTTCTTATGCTGGAATGCAGTGTTTTCCTTTCTCCAAACATAACGTTTTTTTATTTAAACCAAAAAGTTCTATTTTCGTCTCATCCATCCGCAAAACATTCTTCCAATAGCCTTCTGGTTTGTCCACGTGATATTTAGCAAACTGCAGACGAGCAGCAATTTATTTTTGGAGAGCAGTGGCTTTCTCCTTGCAACCGTGCCATGCACACCATTGTTGTTCAGTGTTCTCCTGATGGTGGACTCATGAACATGAACATTAGCCAATGTGAGAGAGACTTAGAAGTTACTTTGGGATCCTTTGTGACCTTGCCGACTATTACACGCCATGCTCTTGGAGTGATCTTTGTTGGTCGACCACTCCTGGGGAGGGTAACAATGCTCTTGAATTTCCTCCATTTGCACACAATCTGTCTGACTGTGGATTGGTGGAGTCCAAACTCTTTAGAGATGGTTTTGTAACCTTTTTCAGCCTGATGAGCATCAACAACTCTTTTTCTGAGATCCTCAGAAATCTCCTTTGTTCATGCCATGATACACTTCCACAAATGTGTTGTGAAGAGCAGACTTTGATAGATCTCTGTTCTTTGAATAACACAGGGTGCCCACTCACACCTGATTGTCATCCCATTGATTGAAAACACCTGACTCTAATTTCACCTTCAAACTAACTGCTAATCCTAGAGGTTCACATACTTTCACCACTCACAAATATGTAATATTCAATCATTTTCCTCAATAAATAAATGACCAAGTATAATATTTTTGTCTCATTGGTTTCTCTTTATCTACTTTTAGGACTTGAGTGAAAATCTGATGATGTTTTAGGTCATATTTATGCAGAAATATAGAAAATTCTAAAAGGTTCACAAACTTTCAAGCACCACTATATATATATATATTGTGGAGGACTGCCGGCTTCGTGCTCCGGCCCTCACCCCTAGGCCGCCAGGAGGAGCTCTCCCGACAGCAGGATCGTGCCCCGAGTTCCAGCAGGGCCTCATGGACTATGTAGTATTTATACAAAGCCCTGCTGGATACCTTGGGGGCCACCGGGAGTCGCTGTAGGGGCTCGTGGGCTCTTGTGTGCCCTATAACCCGTGAGTACGTCACGGTCACACCTGAACACCTGAGTGTTCAAGGGAGCACTAGCGCCCCCTACCGCCACTATATATATATATATATAGCACGTGACAGAAGTGAAAGGGTCTGGAGAAGCCATGGAGAACATTATGCTGCCTGTAACATCATTCAGCATGAGCAGTTTGGTGGTGGGTTAATGATTGTCTGGGGAGGCATATCCATGGAGGGTCACACAGACCGCTACAGGCTTGACAAAGGCACCTTGGCTGCGTTTGGTATCAGGATGAAATCCTTGGACCCATTGTCAGACCCTATGCTGGTACAGTGGCTCCTGGTGCACGACAATTCCTGGCCTCATGTGGTGAGAGTATGCAGGCAGTTCCTGGAGGATGAAAGAATTGATACCATTGGCTAGGCCACCACACTTTCCTGACCTAAATCCAATAGAACACCTCTGGGACATTATGTTTTGGTCCATCCAATGCCACCAGGTTGCACCTCAGACTGTTCAGGAGCTCAGTGATGCCCTGGTCCAGATCTGGGAGGAGATCCCCCACAACACCATCTGTCGTCTCATTAGAAGCATGCACCGATGTTGTCAGGCATGTATACAAGAACACAGGGCCATACAAAGTGCTGCGTACAATTTTGAGTTGCTGCAATTAAATTTTGGCAAAATGGACTAGCCTGCCACATAATTTTTTCACTCTGATTTTTGGGGCGTCTTTGAATTCAGAGCTCTGTAGGTTGATCATTTTCATTTCCATCAAACGATGTGGCATCCTTTCGTTCCTATATATATATATATATATATATATATATATATATATATATATATATATATATATATATATATATATATATATATATATATATATATATATATATGTGTGTGTGTGTGTGTGTGTGTGTGTATGGGCGGCATGGTGGCGCAGTGGTAGCGCTGCTGCCTCACAATTATCAGACCTGGGTTCACTTCTCGGATCCTCCCTGCATGGTGTTTGCATGTTCTCCCCGTGTCTGCGTGGGTTTCCTCCGGGTTCTCCGGTTTCCTCCCACAGTCCAAAGACATGCAGGTTAGGTGGATTGGCTATTCTAAATTGGCCCTAGTGTGTGCTTGGTGTGTGGGTGTGTCCTGCGGTGGGTTGGCACCCTGCCCAGGATTGGTTCCTGCCTTGTATATATATATATATATATATATATATATATATATATATATATATATATATATATATATATACAGTATATTAGTGTGTATATATATATATATATATACAGTATATTTGTGTGTATATATATATATATATATGTGTGTGTATATATCTAAACTGCACACAAAAAATTAAAGGAACAAGGTAATGTGTTAGGAATGAAAGGATACCACATCATTTGATCAAAATGAAAATTATCAAACTACAGAGGGCTGAATTCATAGATACCCCGAAAATCAAAGTGAAAAAATGATATAGCAGGCTAGTCCATTTTACCGAAACTCCAAATCATACTCAGTATTGTGTATGCATGCCTGACAGCGTTAGGGGGGCATGTTTCTAATGAGACAACAGATGGTGTCCGTTGGGATCTCCTCCCAGATCTGGACCAGGGCATCACTGAGCTTCTGGACAGTCTGAGGTGCAACCTGGTGATGTCGGATGGACTGAAACATAATGTCCCAGATGTGTTCTATTGGATTTAGGTCAGGTGAGCGTGGTGGCCAGTCAGTGATATAAATTCCTTCATCCTCCAGGAACTGCCTGCATACTCTCACCATATGAGGCCGGGCATTGTCGTTCACCAGGAGGAACCCAGGACCCACTGCACCAGTATAGGGTCTGACAATAGGTCCAAGGATTTCATCCTGATACCTAATGGCAGTCAAGGTGCTGTTATCTAGCCTGTAGAGGTCTGTGCATCCCTCCATCAATATGCCTCCCCAGACCATCACTGACCCACCACCAAACTGGTCATGCTGAACGATGTTACAGGCAGCATAACGTTCTCCATGGCTTCTCCAGACCCTTTCACGTCTGTCACATGTGCTCAGGGTGAACCTGTTCTCATCTGTGAAAAGCACAGGTTGTCAGTGGTGGACCTGCCAATTCTGGTATTCTACGGCAAATGCCAGTCGAGCTCCATGATGCCAGGCAGTGAGCACAGGGCCCACTAGAGGATGTTGGGCCCTCAGGCCACCCTCATGAAATTTGTTTCTGGTTATTTGGTCAGAGACATTCACAACAGTGGCCTGCTGTAGGTCATTTTGTAGGTCTCTGGCATCCTGTTCCTCCTTGCCCAAAGGAGCAGATACTGGTCATGCTGATGGGTTAAGGACATTCTATGGCCCTCTCCAGCTCTCCTAGAGTAACTGCCTGTCTCGTGGAATCTCCTCCATGCCCTTGAGACTGTGCTGGGAGACACAGCAATCCTTCTGGCAATGCAATGTATTAATGTGACATCCTGGGGAAGATGGACTACCTTTGCAACGACTGTAGGGTCCAGGTATCTCTTTATGCTACCAGTTGTGACACTGACCGTTGCCAAATGTAAAACTAGTGAAAAAACAGTCAGAAAAAATTAGGGGGGGGGAAATGTCAGTGGCCTCCACCTCTTAAACCATTTCTGTTTTGGGTTCATCTCATTGTTGCCCCTCTAGTGCACCTACTGTTAATTTCATTAACACCAAAGCAGCTTAAACTGATTAATAATCCCCTCTGTTATTTAACTGACCAGATCAATATCCCAGAAGTTTCATCGACTTGATGCCTTACTCTGATTAAAAAGTGTTCCTTTAATATCTTTAAAATTTCCTCATTGAGACAAAGTTTTTTTAATCTACCAGCTTTCAGACATTCTTGAGACTAATGATTAGTGTTGTTATGGTTATTTGTGAAGATATTGCTTCAACTGAATTGTAACAGGCTCATACATTGAACACTTAAGTTTTTCTCAGGATTCATTAATATTTTTAGGTAAAATGCTTCTCACTTAGTTACAAATCACAGTGTTTGGTATTAGTTTGCAGTCTAGCTCATTTACTGCGTAGGAATAAACGTGGCCCATGTGTTCACATACCCACCAAAGACAGAATACTATATAAAATGACCTAATTGGTTAAAATAAAGAAGAAGTTGTTTGGATTTGTGGCAAAAGTAATTATTTGCAGTGGTTAAACCTGCACTATCAGAGGCTTGCACATAGAATATTATAAAAAGGTATCTGAATAAATATGCAATAAGATTTATACGTAATGGTATTTCTTTCTTTTTTTGGGGAGTGAGCTTGCAAGCATGAAAATGAAATTGACCTTAATTTTGATAGAATTCTCTAAAATCTAAAAATAAAATATAGAATGGGTCAACAGATGAACGATTAAATATAATATAAAGTTTCAAAGAAAATTAGAAAATTCACTGTTTAAAAAAAATTGAAAATCTTTAGAATCATGAAAATTTTAAATACAGTATGTATTAGAAGCTGTACCTGTGTGACCTATGTGTTCACTCTCACTGGTGCCAATTTAGAGTCACCAATTAGCGTAATCTACAAATGGGAGGAATATAGAAATGGAGAATGTGAAAGCTCCACATGAACAGTTAATAGCCCCAGGAATCAAACTTCAGCTGGATCTCAAGAACCTTTCAATTTCAAATTAAAGACGTAAAAGTTCTTTATACTACAGGTTATATTGTGCAGCTCTCTAAGCACATAAAATGCATATTTGTAGCCCCCAAGGCATCCACTACTTCAGCTTCTCCACAGTTATTTCCTATTAGCATGTGGGTTCGAGATACTGCCAGTCTGTCTAAGATGGCAGCTTGTTCTCTTTCCTTTACAGCCTGTTTAATTCTGAATATCTGAAAGAATTTGTTTTCATACATCAGTACTGTCTTTGATTTTGGAATGATGTATTTCTGCCATTTTTACTCCTTTTTTTCTTTACTTTTAATAAGAATTAAGGTGTTTGATATCTGTATTCTTCATAGTTGTTTGTAATTTCAGCATAACTCTGTCCAAACTAGATTTGTATCTTCTACCTACTGCATGTCTTAATTTTCCTTGGGATCTCCTATTTTCTCCCATCACAAATGCAAACTTTAGATTAAAGATTGCAGATTAGCTAACAATGAGAGAAACTGTTTTTGTGTTGGGGGTGTGGGTGTAGGTGTATATGGTAGCTGTGATCGAATGAAGTACTGCAAATTCAAAGGAGAAATGTTGGGACACCAACCTAGTCGTCCTCACAAGGAAAAACAATGACCAAAATACATACTCTGTGGCACAGAAAGGGAACAAAAACCTTCCAGAACTTAAAAGATGTTGTTAGGCTTGGAATACCTCGTTTCAGTCATCAGATAGGTGCTCAATCCTGCAAGGTGTTCTCTTTACAGAGTGATCCCTCCTTCCAGTGGCCATGAGGTATATAGCTGGGAATCCAGAACGAGTGGAGTCAAATGCCCTTTTCTATACTGTGGAGGGAACAGAAGAGCACTCCCTCTTGACCTGGGGTCATAGTATATACCCCAGATGTGCCTGGAGAGAGATCCACTAACATGCATTCATGACAGAGTGTACTATACAAATGGAGGTTACTGGGTTTCTGCTGGAATGGGTGTCTTACAGTCCTTCAGTAGGTGGTACTGAAAGTGGATGACCAAACACTGTTTGAATTTCTCTACAGTTATTTTTATCTTTTTAAAATTAATTTTCAGGTTAAATGCTACTGTAGTACATTATGATAGTAGGTCTTTAGCATGTCAGTATTTGGATACGTGTAGGTTGTAGCTTTATTTTCATGTTTCTTATTTTAGCACAGCCATTCAATCTAGTGCTGTAAATAAACGGATTAATAATAATAATAATAATAATAATAATAATAATAATAATAAATTACATTTATATAGCACTTTTCTCACTACTCAGAGTGCTTAGACAGAGGCAAACCACTTCAACCACCACCAATATGTAGCACCCACCTGGATGATAAGATGGCAGCCATTATTGCGCCAGCATGCTCACTAGCTTTTAGGTGGTGATTGGGTGAGAGAGAGAGCCAATTGGAGACCGACGACATTTAGTGGGCCATGATGGGCAATTTTGCCGAAACATTGGAATAAATCTTTCTCTTTTCGAAAGATGTCCAGAGATCTTTATTGGCCATAGAGAGTCTGGACCTCGGTCCCATCCCATCCCATCCGAAGGATGGCATCCATAGTAACAGCACAGTGTCCTCGTCACAGCACTGGGACATTGGTATCCACACACTGAGCAAAGGATAAGTACCACCAGCAGGCCTCACCAACACCTTTTCCAGCAGCAATCCAAGTTTTTCCTATATGTTCTCCTATTCAAGTACTGCTCAGGCCCCAAACATGCTTATGTTCAGGTGGATGACCTGTTCTGAAGTGCATGTGGTATGATTAGTGATATATACACTCACTGCTTTCTCTCATTGTATATTCCATAATAATTTGCATTGTGATTATTCTTTTAAAAAATATATAGATATTTACAGTATTTATGTATATATTATATTATATTATATATGTATCTATGAAACATAATGACGTGCAGAGTTCTGCACACCATGGAAAAAAGAATTATGGTTGCATATGACTAATGATTTATTACTCATGACTACTGAGGCAGAAAACAATATGTGAGAGTGCTGTCATAAATGGTGTAAGTTTGTCATAAATTTGTTAACTTACAATATGCTTTTACTAAAAAATATAACCGAAACTGGTAAGTGATTCATTTTCTAAAATATGTCTTTGTAAATCGCACAGTGCAATACACATTATAGTGATACTTTGCAGTAAGAACTTTTCTCACTGAAAACAAATGTATACTTTTTGCTTTTTTTCATCACATGAATATCAATACAAACAATTTTGCAGAAACTGTTGTTTTGGAAAGTAAATTATAAGGTGTAAAACAGCTCTTTTACTATAAATAAATAAGTAAATATTGGATGCTGTTCTAAGTACAATTTAAATAACTAGGCACTGAAGAATAAAGCTTGCCGAGAAAAGTGCCAGTGCATATAGTAGTATGAGTAGAGAGAATATACTGTAGTGTTACAATTAATTCATGCTGAAAAAGAATGGCTTAATTTGTTTTGAAATGTGTTACATGTTAGTTTAGGAATACCCTTCAAATGTACTTTTTATTGAAGAATGACGAATGACTTTTATCAGTGAATAGAAAAGCATAATTATTTAAGTGAGTGCTGGCCAGAGCATGGTGGAACAGTTAATAAGCTGTTCTCGGAGCCAGGCAGTCACAAATTCAGCCCTCATCCCTGATTCATTATTGACCCATAACAAGTTAATTAGCCTGCCCGGCATTCTAAATATAATATTGTGAGTGTTGGTTCCTTATCTAGTAAAGTCTTTTGAACTTGAATTCAGTATAACTATGCTATATAATACCAAGCCTGACAGATATACAACACCTTTAGAATCCATCCTTATATATGACAGCTTCTGAATTCATCCTTATCATTTAATACAGCTTGAGCTTTCTTTTTTCCAGTGTTTCTATTGTTTTTCCAGTTTTATTAGCTTTCTAAAGTTATTATACCACTACACAGTTACTGTGAGACAAGTTCCCTGTGATTATTTAATAATGTGCTTTTACTTTTATTGCCTTTAGTTCAAAAAATCACTTTCTGTAAAGGAAGACTTGTTTGCCTCTTGGATATTTTTGGGTAGACAGGCAGTAGCACATTAGAATAATTAGGAATGGAGTTTTGCAAGTTTTGCTCTTTGTGCACCCACTGCTTGTGGATGTATCTTTAATCAGAAATTCAACTCAGGAGACAGTAAAAGAAGTGGGGTATTAAAAGCAACTAATCATCTGTTATAGATAATGCCCAATGGTGTTGTCAAATAAAATAGATGGCAGAACTTACAGCCCCAGTGAACTAAAACAAACATGTCTTATCTCACATCTCTTCTATTCTCTCCCAACTTCACTGGTTACTGGTTCCGTCAAGGATTAAATTTAAGATTTGTCTTCTCACCTTCAAAGCCATCCATAACCTTGCCTGTCTTTACCTGACTCATCTCTTAGCTTCTTACACTTCTTGTTGCTCTCTCAGGCCCTCACGCAGTAATCTCCTTACTGTCCTACACACCAGCCTCTCTACACTGGGAGGCAGGTCCTTCAGTGTTATGGCTCCTCAAGTCTGGAACTCTCTTCCTCAGTCTCTCCGAGATTGCTCCTCCTTCTCCACATTTAAATCTCAACTCAAAACATTCCTCTTTGACAAGCTTTTGTCTTCTGTGTGATCCCCCCTCTATATGTAAAGTGACCTTGGGTTTGCGAAAGGCGCTCTGTAAATGCAAATTATTATTATTATTATTATTATTAATATTGTTATAATCTACCATCTTTGAAATTTGACTGGATTATGACAGTCCAGAGTTTATGCAAAAGGA
This sequence comes from Polypterus senegalus, assembly GCF_016835505.1. NCBI lineage: Eukaryota > Metazoa > Chordata > Cladistia > Polypteriformes > Polypteridae > Polypterus > Polypterus senegalus. Next base: position 69,404,994 of record NC_053168.1, on the reverse strand, counting down.
ATTCACTGATTCCCAGCAGATTAGATGATGTGGACATGGTTTGTATGTAAATTAAGATAGTATTATTTGTAGCTCTCAGGTTTGTAGAACATTTGGATTGTAGGCATTAAACACCAGTATATTCCTCAAGAATCTTCATGTAATTATTGTCTCTGATAATACATTTCATAGGAGACTCATCATGCCCTCATCTGTGGAGTGGATCCATGATCCATTAGTGGACAAATAGAAGCATGCAGAAGATAAGTAGATTAACTTAAAAAGACTGAGTATTTTATTCTCTAGATATTGGTAATAATAACAATGATTGACTCAATACTTAATGAAGTAAAACATATCAAGGGTGATAACATTCTTGCCTATCTTTTTTTGCATTGTTGTCCTTGTTTTTTTTTTTTTAATTTTTCTGGCTTACTATGCTTTTTAAGTGCCTAAATCAGCTTGTTCTTATTTCTGATTTGCTGTTGTTTTTCAGCACTGTGGTAATATTTTACCAATTAAGGGTTAGTTTATGTTACGCGTTACTGACACTCTAGGGCTGTCATTTAGTTTCTTTTCAGACAAACAGGTCTGCTTTCTATCCCATCAAGAACTTTTAGACAAACATTCAGGCAGATTCCTTTTTATAAATCGAGTGACGGCGATTTTTTGGAGTTCACCAAGGAATTATATGATGTTGCCAGTTTTTGCCAAAGTAAAAAGAGTTCATGAAATTGTAGTCAGTAAACAAAACCGAAGGCCTAACTAGAATTATTCAAAAAATATTTTCCTCCCAAAATCAGTCTTTTGTAAGGACGTTCAGATACTACTCCAATATGCATGGCCATCTTAAATAACATGGTTGATATTATGTAACTGGTCACATGACACATGCCCAGGAACCACATAGCATCACAGTGAGCAGACATACAATATATTCTACAAATATTCCATCATAACAATTAGACATACTGTATATAAACAAAAGACCTATGTATGAGTGTGTGTGTAAGGAGCAGTCCACTCTGCTCACACTCAACCACAGCCACTAAAGGGCGCTTGTATGCACCTTCTCACCTCTGTGCAGCAAACACCACTGTGCAACAACAATGTTGTGTTTATGACACAGATGAAAAAACACAACTTTGAAATGAGGCAATCACTGTGGCTCGATAACATGCAAGTGAAACACCTCAGCAACAGAGGGCAAGGCCTGAAGTTTTCACTAAAGTTAGTCTATCTGGAGGTATTTTCTTGAAACAAAAATTAACAGGGCAGTGATGTGGCTAAGTTATGATATCACCAGTGTTTTCTTACAAAAGCCAGTGGGGCAGCACGCACAGGTGGGATCCACGTCCTCAGTGTTGGGTAATTCTTAAGAGTTAGCTGACGCTTCTCCAAGTTCACTAATATAGTAAAACCTCTACAGAGTGTTTGGGTTGTTTTTTGTCCCGAAGACCGCATGAAGAAAGTAAAAATAAAAACAAATTATAAAACAAAAATGAAAAATTATGCAAGCATTCCTGGCACCTGATAGATAAATCCTAATGACCTATCTTTAATCACTTTCATCATTTATAGATTCATTCTAAACATACAGTACTGTTTTTTGTGGCTCCCTTATTGGTTGGAAATTACCATTATGACTGGTTGTTTTATGTCTGTTTTTAATGATGCATTTGCTGGCATCTCAAGATGCTGTCCTGACTCGGCAGTAAAACAGATAACTAGTTTCTAGTGCTAAACCAGGAGATACATGCAAAAGGCAAAAAAAAAGAAAAAGAAAACAAAGATGTTGTTTTAACTTTGGACTGCATGTTTTTTTATTATTGTTTGTATCATACGTTTTTTTCCCCGTAAATATTTACACCAAGAACTGTGATTTTTTTTTCTTTTTTTTAAAGTTATTGTGGAATTAAAAATCTAATTTTTTTTAAATCTATTTTTTACATCTGTTTCTCTTGTGACTCTCTTATTCTCTTATTTTACTCTCGGTCTAGGTCTGTCCTGAACTACTAGCAGACCTAGACCTAGTAGCAAACTCATTATTATTTTCGAAATTCTTTTTGTTCCTTTGAGCCAGGGTTTATACAGTGACCCTTTCCCTTTTGAGATGTATATGCGTTGGCCCATCTTAGTTTGGCTTCTTGAGTTTCAAGAGCAATGTTTACACAGTGATTTAAGGCCTACCTGGTATTTTTCAGGACTGTTTAGGAGTACAGACCTGATTTTGAGTTTGATGCCATTTTGGTGAGCTCTTCATGAAAATGTGAATGTTGTCTGTATATTTTTTTTCTTTTGGTTTGCCTACATTTTACCACTGCTTTGCTTACTAATGATGTTTTACAGTTTAGTTGTTATGATATATTGTCTTTAACTAAGAATCAGATGTCACAAGCACCATTTGTTCTGCTTATAAAGACCATTGTGAGCATACACATTGGTCCTTTGCTCATTATATGCAGGAGCAGACTGTGTTGACTTGGTTTAAGCCTAGTGAAAAGAGCAAAGTAAAATGTAGATGTTAAAATGAAAAAGGACAAATAAATGCATAGTATCTAGCACAGAGATAAACACAGATTCATCTTGATTTTAGGAAAAAATGAAGGATGAGACATATCAGAAATAAATGTAGGATGGTCAAAAATGTAAAGAGCAAGTGCTCAGTGCAGAACAAAAAGAGAAACCCAAGGAAATATGCTACAGACTTATTCAGGATACTTTCACTCTGAAACTCAGTAATAAATAAATAATCTCATGAGAAACAATATTATTTACTATGTAGTCAGCCAGATTATAAGAGCCAAGGATCTGAACAATAACTAAATAAAAAGGAAAAAGCATTCTACAATGGAAATAAGGAAATCAACAAATACTGTAGGTGCAAAAGGAGTTTAAAACACAAATCAGTTTGTTGAAAAATAACTGTAGGAAGCAACTATAGAATAAGCAGCAGAAATTGGATAGAATGAAACTAATCACTGGTTATGTCCACTACCCTGGATGAAACCACACAGTACAGAGATGAAGTACCTTTTAAAGTTATTTCAACTCTCACAGTGCTGCTGATTTTAAGATTGATTCTTTTGCAACTGAGAACCTAACACCTACATTTGTTGTAACCCATGTGATCTAAGAAAGGAAAAAAAAGTTCTGTTGCCTGTTTTATCTTGGTAGAGTAATGTATATATTGCTCTGCTTTCCCCTATTGTATTATTAATATGTAACCTTAGAATGCCTAATCTCACAGACTTACCACTGTATATAACTTATCCCCACCTTCCTTTCTATATCTATAACCGCAGGCAATTAGATGTAGTAAAAAGACAAGCAGGAGTTAAGTTACACATAAAATAATGTATTACTGATAATATTCATAAATAATAACAAAATGCAAAGTACATTTGAATATTGGCAACCATACAATCTGATAAAATGGTGATGTGTAATTCAGGTGGCACACAGACTTGCAGTTACTTAAAACGTCTCTAGTTAAGGCATCGTTGGTGCTCAGCTTTCAGCTGCATGTCTGTTCAATATGGCTGCTGAGCTGTGCTCTTCATTGTGTTGTCTTCATCATCACAGGTTAGCAAGAGAGATGCTTCTTCATCATATGTTGGTTAGAGAGAGAGAATGTGGTTGAGCAAGCAAATTTATAGGTTTTCTGTCCAACCCCTACAGCGAATAGGATTTCATGGTACTTGAAGGCCTCTGAGACAAGCCAATTCCAAACAGCCATACCTCAGACCAATGGGTGAAATAGAACATCTTATCTCCTGCCCCCCCCAAGACCATATATTACGCTAACCTGGCTTTGTGTGGGGGATGGGAGAAAAGACTTTAGCAAAGAAATGCTCATCAAAATGGTTTAAGACACATCCTCCAAATCCTGTCGTAAAATTACAAAGAAAAGTCGTAAAACATTAGGGGGATAAACAAGAATGCCTCTCGCCAAAGTATAACTAAATTACAATGCTTCGCCTAGATTACAAATAAAGACATGCAAAACATTTATCAAGTTATATGCAAAATCTCACATCACAACAGTTGCCCAAGACAGAGAAAAATGCATAACATATAATAAGGATTTATGATCTAATTAATTTCAAAATATTGAGGACCAGACTGTGTTTTTTTTTTGTTTTTGTTTTTTTTTTTAATTCAAGCAGTGCTTGTTAGCCCTTTCATTAGCACTTAAAAGTTCTGGTTATTTAGAAAATGTCTCATACTATGCAAATCCCCAAGGAACCCAACTTTGTCAAATCAGATTATCCTAGCATAACAAAACATTTGTGAATACACATTTTAATTTAATGTATCAAGCTTAAATTAACTTGGAGGATGTTTGATTTCTTAAGCACCTCATTACTACTGAATTGTATTAATTGGTAGAATTCTCCAAGAATTACAGGTTTATCATGGCATAGTTACTTCACAAAGCCATAGTTTGTGACACTTGTATGTTTTCCAGTGAAGTACCCGGGCTCCTCTTTCACATTTCTTTCCCTTTTTTCATGTAATACACAAACTATTTCAAGTACAGGGTGTCCATAAAGTCTGTGTGCAATTTAAAATAGTTGTAACTTTGTAAGTATATGTGATAGAAATAATCTGTAAAAAGGACTAGAAAGAAGAAACACATCTCCTCCATCATTACTAATACAAAGGGTAATACAATTCTGTAGTTCTATAAAAACATTTTCAAGCTCCTTTTTAGTAATACCAGCAATCACATCAGTTATCCTAGCCTGCAAATCTTCAAAAGGACGAGGTTTGGTTGAATAAACATTTTGTATGTCCCCATAAAAAGAAATCCAATGGAGTCAAATCTGGCAAATGTGGAGGCCAAGAAAATGGTCCACCTCTTCCAATCCATCTGTTAGGGAATTTCTCATGTAGAAACTTTCTAACATGCAAAGCAAAGTGACAAGGAGCACCATCTTGTTGAAACACTGTATTCTCTATCAGTCCTAATTGTTCAAGTTGAGGAATAAAGTAATTTTGCAGCATTTCTAAGTAGCTATCACCATTAACAATACACTCTTCAAAAAAGAATGGCCCTATGACTCGATTCTTTCCCAAAGCACACCACACATCAACTTTGGGAGAATCTCTCTCATGTTCAGAAGACTCAGTTCCCCAGAAATAATACATCTAAAGACAAAAAAACTAGATACTTCAAGCTTTCTAATCCTTTTTACGAATTCTTTCTATCACATATACTTACAAAGTTACAACTATTAGTAATTAATAAGAGAGATCACCTAGATCCCAATGGCCACTCTGGCTGAGCTCTAAAGATCCCCTGTGGAGATGACAGAAGCTTGCAGAAGAACAATCGTCAATGTATCTCTCCACCAATAAGGACTTTATTGCAGGATGGCCAGAGTAAACCCTTTCCTCAGTAAAACACATTAAAAACATTCTTGGCATTTGCAAAAAGGCACCTAAAGTGCTCTGAGCTGAAGGTTCTCCTTCCAACAGGACAATTATCATAGACACAAAGATTGCATAGGAGTGGCTTAGGGTTAACTCTCTGAAAGTCTTTAAATTGCCCAGCCAGAGCCCAGACTTGACCCCAATCAAGTACCTGTGGTTAGACCTGAAAATAGCTGTCACCCAACAGTGCCTATCCAATACGGAAGAGAGAAGGTCTGCAGAGGAGAATGGCAGAAAATCCCCAAATCTAAGTTTGTGAAGCTTGTTGCATCATACCAATAAGACACTAGGCTGTAATCCCTGCTAAAGGAGCTTTAACTATATACTAATTGAAGATCTAAATTCTTGTGTCAATTTGGTATTTCAGTTTTTATTTTTAATAAATTTGCAAAAATGTCTCTAAAATTCTGTTTTCACTTTGGAATTCTGGGATACTAAGTGCTGCTTCATGAGGGGATCCAATGTGTATCTCTGTGTTTATATATGTATGCACAGTATATATATATATATATATATATATATATATATATATATATATATATATATATATATATATATATAAGTATACAGCATGTATAAATATAAAGCCCACAGTAGACATTGCGGTGTCAGTCAGGCAACCTTGTTTAGTGAGAGGCACATAAAGGTATTGTATTTTATTACTCATTAGAAGTGGACAACTATAATAATCTCATATTTTCCTTTAAAAAATCTACATTCAATTGCTATTAAGATCTATGCAGAAGAGAGTGGATGCGCTTAATAATAAATGTTCAAACACAATGTGCAAAAAATGCTTGGAACTACAGTTATATAAACAAGTATACAAACAGTCATATCTGAAAGTAGTTCAAAGTTCTTAACTACTCTATATTGACATCTACTCTCTTTTCCATAGAAACGCATAAAAACACTTGCTGTTTACAAGGTGCTCATCCACCACCACATTGCCTCTGACTGAGTTGCCTAACAGTCTCACACAGAAAACTGGAATGCCTGTAGATAACTATATGCAAAAAGCCAACATCCATCCATCCATTTTCCAACCCGCTGAATCCGAACACAGGGTCACGGGGTCTGCTGGAGCCAATCCCAGCCAACACAGGGCACAAGGCAGGAACCAATCCTGGGCAGGGTGCCAACCCACCGCAGAAAAGCCAACATGCAAATCCCATATGCCCTGTGGCCTGGTGCAGTACAGTATTTTAATCCACAACAATGATGCATGCTTTTAAATTGTCCGGATCCAAAACAGACAGGGCTTTTGCTTGACATTGCAGACACAGCTTTCAGATGAGGCTTGATGGAATGCAAATTACGGCTAGGTTTTAAAAAAACTTAATTCTGTGTTGGTGCTGCTGTCTCATAGAATCCTCTATCGTGAATTCAGATTCCATGGACAGTCACTATGTGCCGTTTGCAAGCTCGTCAGGTGTCTGTAGTTTGTAACCAGTTACTCTAGTTTTACTCCCACATCTCAAAAGTGAGTATTTTAGGTTATCTTGCTGTTCTAAAGTGATTGCCTATTTGGGTGAATTTGTTTGTTCTGTGGTGGTCTGAGGCCCAATGCAGAGTTCCTTTATGTATTATGTTGCTGAGATAAATTCTGGTTCCCATAATCCTTAATTAAGTTAAAAAGGCTTGAAAGTGTTATGTTAACACTTTTTGCTGAAAGTTATTTTCTTTTAAATCTTCCCAGTTATCTTACATTATTCCCTATAGTTGGATTTTTTTATTAACCTTGTAGCCTCGGACCAACCTAAACATCCTTAATCATTAATAATTTTCATTTTTGTAAAAGTTGGGTAAAGATGTCTCTAACCAATTTATTCAAAAATAATTAATGATAGGCTTGTTCAATTTGTTTTCCACTTGTGTGATTGTTGCCAAGCAATTGCTTCAATATTAAAGACATTTCAAAAGAAATAAACAGTTAAAATCATAAAATAACCATATGTCTAGAGTGAAACTGTAAAACAGCAAAAGGGCCATTTGAAACAGAAGTCCACTTAAAAGCAGTAATTGGTTGGGAAAAAAAAACGTTCACAATGGCTCTACAGTATCAAAACCTGTCACCCTATTTTATAGATTTGCAATGATATGGGAAAACATCACTACAGTATATATTAAGGTGCTCACTTGGAGCAGATGAACACAGGAGAACTTGTGGTCTATGAAGAGATTCTGGAGGAGAGAGTTGTTTAATGTTGATGATTGTGGTCAGTGCAATGCATTGTGAGCATAAAATGTAGGGACAAATATGATGAGTACCCTTTTTATGACAAAAGTAAGACTACAACTTGGTGGCCTGGACTGACCTGAAAGCTAACATATTGCAATCTGTTCAATCAGCCAATAAAAGGTATCATTTTGCTTCACTTCTCATAGCATATAATAAAACTTGATACGGCAGAAAATGTATTCAGTGACACTGAGTGCTGTAGCAGGGCCTTGCCATGAAGTCACTGGGAAACTGCACAACTGCTGTCACCTTAGGCATACTAAAGGCACTGTACCAGTTTTCCAAGTACCAGCACTATGTTGGAGGTTACTGTCAAAGATGTACGTTTTCATGTGGTGCTTTTCAGAGTCTGCCGAGTCTCCGACATTCCAATGTAGGTTCCCTTATTGGTTTTTCAATGACCTTGGTAGCATAATAAAGAAGTCCTTGACTACCTAAAAATGTACACTGGAAGATCACTTGGCTAGTTTTAGTAAAATAAACATGAACTTACAAAAAAGAGTGACACCAACCTATTTAGTTTATCCACTCTGACTGGCTACTGTCCTTCATTGGTTGTTCCTCTTTCCTATTTAAATAAACACTAAATCTCTGCATCTTCACAACTTCTTACTTAAGTATTGGTTAACTATTTATATTCGGCTAGCAGTTGAATTTCTAATTTAATTGTCAGGGGGTTGTGGTAAAGTGAGGTCTGCAGCTGTTTGGCGTTTTTAATAAAAAATGGCTGCATTCGTATCTTCGTGTGGGGGGAATAGTAGTGTGGTGAGCGGTTTCCTGGTGCAATACAGGAGCGGATAGCCCTGCATTTAGTGCACAGTTGTAGTAATCATCCATGACTCTAATTGATGCTGGGAATTTTCGATTCCCAGCTATGCCACGAGTATGAGAAATCGAAAAAGAAAAGATGGAGGTTGTAGGGAGAAAGAAAAGGAGAAGGCCGGACGTGGAAGGATCCGGTACGAGCGAGCAGAAGGGAGCAGACTTGAGGGAGAGAAGGCAGGTAGCTGAGAAGGACAGCCCCTTGAATGGCACGAGAGTCTGACACCCATGGGCTGAAGAAGTGATCACTCTGGCTGCACTAAAAGGAGCAACTCATTGTGAAAGCCCAGCAAAGCAGCGGGGGTCGAGTAGGCTTAGGAGGATAGCTCCAACGTGAGCGCCATGGCTGTTGGGGTTCCAAGCCTATGTCTGGAGAGGGAGCCAAGATGTAGCCATGGTACAGCAGGGACCCGGACCTGCAGAAGGTCAGCTGTGTGTGTCAGTAGGGTGACTCCTCTGCTGCAAGGCCCTTATGGGATAAGCAAGGGATCCACCAGTGAGGAAGAAGGCACCGGGTATTTAGTATCAGTACAGTTTCCTCCTAATTGATTTTAACCTCATTGTTAAGGGATTTATTTATTTTGATTTTAATTTCCACCTCACCTATATTTTTTTTTGATTATTTATTTTTGATGAAGCACTATACTTTTTTGAACACTTGTTTTGGACTTGTTTTTTCATAAAAGCACTGATTTACTCTACCCCCTTGTTCCAAGTGTGGTTTTCCCTCATCTTCAATGATCATCAAGTTGCATTATTGACGGTGTCCTGCAACCTGCAATGTCACAAGGATGTCCACATTCAGTATGTTGTTGGTTGAGGGTAGAAGAAATGTTACAGTGCCAAACAGGCCAGTGCCTTTACTTGAAAAATAATTGAACAAAAATTAACAAGCACTCAGATAATCAATAGCAAGTATTAGCCATTAGCTGAGACTCAAAGGGCTTTAAAGAGCTGTCCAACTTCAGGGTAGCTCCGTAGTGAGGGTAACTCATCTCCCAAATGAGATTCCACCTTCCGGGAGCGCCTTGCTTTTATTGCTCTAGGACCAGAAGGGCCGGGGTCAGTTGCCCTCAATAGGCATTTTCTCTAAGCTATGAGTAACAAAAGACCAGAAAGTCAGCGATCTCGCCCCCTGGTGTCTCAGAATGCTAGTGCTTACGTTTGATGAGCCTTGGAAGGTGAACCTTTGACGTGCATGCATGACAAATACTATATATTATAACATTAACAACAAACAGGTAATAGTTTAGCACAAAGAAGAACAGATCAGATTTAGCATATCTTAACAGATTTGATTAGAATGACTGATTAACTTTAATACAACAGAAAGTCTTAAAATCTTGCCTGCATAGAGCTTAGTCAAATAAGAGTGGAGAAGAAGCTGATGATCCTGGTCATTCAATGCTTCAGTCCTGGGGTAAATGGATGGTGTGTGGATCTGTTCTACTGTAGAGGACATACATCTGAAGAATTAGGCATTTGTGGCTCTGATGGGGAGGCAGTGTAGGAAGTAAAGCTACAACTGGTGTCACAGAATTTGGTGGAAGATCACATTTGTTGTTCAAGGTTGAGGGTTAAAGAGAACTAGGATAATGCTGAGAAACATCACTCCAGTGTGTAAATTGTATTCCAAGTTTTAATAAGATAAACATGAACTTACAGCAGAGAGCTACTCTATTTCTTTCGCACATTCCTGCTGTAAGCCAGCTTGATTTGCATATGTCTGACAACTGGGTGTGGGACCCACACAGAAAGGGACAGTGACAGTTGCAAAAACAGGATGAAAACGCTGGGAGGAGATGTAGCTTGAGCTCACATATGGCACTCCTCATGCTCAGTCACATTGTGGACCTACGACTGTTAAAAATGTTGTTTACTCCTTACATATTTCCCACCGAAAACAATGACTCCTGTCTCTGGTGTAAATATTTATCATTACTGATACAGAAATTAATCAGATTTCACATGGTGTGCTAAGAAATTTGGATGCTACTTTTTTCTTATTCATGGCGTTTGCCAATAAATTGACACAATATGTGTTAATTAGATTCTTTATCATAGTAAATTTTGTGCATTAAAATAAATAAGCTAATTTACAAAGTAATAGTATGGTTTACAGTTCCACTTTTTCTTTCTGTTGTTTATGTGCAAACAGGTGGTGCAGTGGTAGGCGCTTCTTGCTGCCTCTCAACCCTAGGAGACTGGGTGTGCGTCCTGCCCAGCTCACTGTCTGAGTCTTTTGCCTGAGTTTTTCTCCAAGTACTTCATGTTTCAACTAAATATGTGCTTATTAGGTTAAATAGATTCTCTAAAATGGTGTTTTATAAGTGAATGGGCCCAGTGGTGGGCTAGTGCATCTTTCAGGGTTCTTGCATCTCCCAACCTTATAGATAGCCTCCGTAATAATTCTTTAAACAGTCTTTTTAACCTTAGTAGTGTCAGAATGTGGGTTATAGAAGAGCTTAGAGGCAGAGCTCATTGTGCAAAAAACATTTTTAATAGAAGTTGACAAAACAAACTGATGGCTGGCCATTGTATCACTGCAGAAGCAAGTAATCAACTTTTATAAGAGAAACACACAGAGAAGTTTTATCAAGTTCAAATATAACATTTTAATAAGATGTTCTTCTTGATGCACTGTCTGTGTTACTGTGCTTTGTTGCTCTAAAATTTACAGGGCCTCAGCCATATATATATTGTAAGAAGAAGAGACATGAGGCATGGCAAGGTTTGGGGCAGCCACCCGTTTAATCCGGTTTCCTGGCTGCAAAAGTAACCGATTCATCACAGTCAAGTTTACTCAATAGAGTCCAAAACAGAACTGCCTGCCAGAGCAAAGGCAGGAGGCTTTATAGGACGGAGGGCAGAAGTGATGTTGTCCTCTCTGCCGGAACCGGAAGGGATGTGTCCCTCTTCGAGGTGTCGGCTCCTGGTGGGATTTCCCGGGAAAGACCTGTAGTGAACTCAGAAAGAGCGTCAGTGTACCCCGCCCCCCCCGGGCAGATGTATAATCAGTCCTCTCTAAGCCCTTCAGCTGCCTCCTATGCACACGTGTATGACAATATATATATATATATATATATATATATATATATATATATATATATATATATATATATATATATATACAGTGGTGTGAAAAACTATTTGCCCCCTTCCTGATTTCTTATTCTTTTGCATGTTCTCAATTACTTCTGTTCTCATTTGTTCCTGAATTTCTTTGGATCTTGGCATGATGTCTAGCTTTTGAGGTGCTTTTGGTCTACTTCTCTGTGTCAGGCAGCTCCTATTTAAGTGATTTCTTGATTGAAACAGGTGTGGCAGTAATCAGGCCTGGGGTGGCTACGGAAATTAAACTCAGGTGTGATACACCACAGTTAGGTGATTTTTGAACAAGGGGGCAATTACTTTTTCACACAGGGCCAATTGAGATGCTATGGCATGACCTTAAAAAGGCGGTTCATGCTAGAAAACCCTCAAATAAAGCTGAATTACAACAATTCTGCAAAGATGAGTGGGCCAAAATTCCTCCAGAGCGCTGTAAAAGACTCATTGCAAGTTATCGCAAACGCTTGATTGCAGTTATTGCTGCTAAGGGTGGCCCAACCAGTTATTAGGTTCAGGGGGCAATTACTTTTTCACACATGGCCATGTAGGTTTGGATTTTTTTTTCTCCCTAAATAATTAAAACCATCATTTAAAAACTGCATTTTGTGTTTACTTGTATTATATTTGACTAATGGTTAAATGTGTTTGATGATCAGAAACATTTTGTGTGACAAACATGCAAAAGAATAAGAAATCAGGAAGGGGGCAAATAGTTTTTCACACCACTGTATATATATATATATATATTGTGGAAAACGTACCCCCAAACACAGACAGACTGACACCTGGATGTCCAAAGCACACTCCTTTATTTTATTTTTCCACTGCACCACAATTCCTTCTCTCACCAGCTCTCTTTCCTTTTTTCTTCTTCTTCTTTCTTTCTCTTTCTCGCTCTCTCTTGACCTCCTTCCTCCTCCTCACAAGCTTCGTCTCCTTCCTCCCAACTCTGGCTCGTCTACTAGAAGAAAGGCGGCCCCTTTTATCATGACCCGGATGAGCCCCAGGTGCTCCCCTTGACGTCACTTCCTGGTGTGGCGGAAGTGTCAGGAAAGCACCTGGAAGCACTCCGGGTCTTCTTGGAATTATTTCCGGCAGCACTTCCTGGTGTGGCGGAAGTGCTGCCATCCAGGATTCCCTCACTGTCCGGTGGCCACGTCCTCTCACGAATGCCCCAGGTCCCTCCTTGTGGCCCCCAAGTAGGCCCGGGCAGCTGCCCTCTCGTGGCCGAGGAGTAATATTGTCCACGTCGGGTACTATCCAGGCGTCCCGGCCGGGCAGTGTCCCCGGACATCTGTGACAATATACAGGTGTATATATATATATATTGTGTGTGTGTATGTATATATAAAAAACACTAAAATAATGTAAAAACATGAAAATTCATGGAAACGAAAAATTACTATGTATCTTACAGATGTAAAGAAAATAAAAAATGACATAAATAAGAAAGAAATGCAAGTAAAGGTATGTCCTTTCTGGGTGGTTAAATCATGTCTAATATATTGTATACATTGTTTTTCTGTTACTATTTTGTCCTCTCAAATACATGACTCCCAGCCAGGATGGTTCACGGTTCTTTACACGGCTGGAAGGCCCGTTTAATGGAAGGACAGGGGGAGACCAGTCGCATGCACTATTTGCTCCCCCAATACACTAGTTGGCAGACTTCCTGAGCTATGGTACCTGCATGGATACCCGCAGGATATGAACTGCAGTCCCATTAGACAGCCCTGCTAGGTTTCATGGGTACCACAACTAGCGTTATCATACATACACTTACTCAAGATTAGTACAAAGATGAATAATTATCTTTAACAGTCCAGAAATATAATTCAAAATTTAGCAGCATAGGATTCAAAATTCTTATATTCCTAGAAATAAGAATTATTAAAACTATTGCTCTTTAAAGTTACCTAAATCTGTAACTTGATAGCATCAGTTGAAATTTAGAAAAACGATGATGGCAGCTATCTGACAGAATTGAGTTGGCCACCTTTCTAACCTGTTTCTGATAAAGTTCAGTGACAGTGGGCTGCTGCCAACCAATAATTTTACCACTAGTTTTTGCAGTGTTGTGAAGGTAGTTTTTTATTGCTAATGCTGAGGTTCCCAAATCAATATATAAAAGTAAATGTAACCACAGATTCAGTAAATCACTTATAACAAAATGTCATCATGATTTTGTCCAGTTTAAAACTATTAAGGTTCCTAAGAAAGAAAAATAATGTCTGCCCCTTCTCACAGATTTGTTCTGTGTTAAGATTGAAGTTTAGCCTGTTATCAGTGGTTGTCCCTAAATATTTATAGTGCTTCACCATGTCCACAGTCTCCTTTAATTATTGTTGAGAGAGTGAGAGGAGGGGAACACCTGAGGTCTACGGCTATATTCTTGGTGTTGGGGATATTTAGGTGTAAAAAGGAACAATCACACCATTGAGCAAAGAAGACTGAAAAGAAACCATGTGGTGTTCTGTTAGTTAAAAAGACCAGACTTCACCATACCAAGTTAGGGTTCAAAAAGAACTGATCAGTCAGTTTACTTGCTGAGAAATCGGGTGGTAGATATGTGTGCTGAGGTGCGTTCCACTGGAACAGGTACTCTTTGCTGTACATAATCCATGCAGTGTGATTAGGAGGGGTAACACAAAGATTTCAAGTCAGGTGAAAGTAAATCAAAATAATAAAGATACAATAAACATTCTAAATTTGTTTACTTAGCAGCAACTGCATTATTTCCCAGAAAAGAATAGGAAAGGGTAGACAAATATAAAAGAAAGAAATAAAAATGTAATTACATTTAAAAAGAAAGAAATAAAAATGTAATTACATTTAACAAAACACAGAATGTGACAATTGCGCTACATGCTGGTCGCTAATAACTGCAGTGTACATTGAGTATTAAAAACCCTGAAAAAACACCAAGGTGATTTTTATAGCTCAAGAAAAGCCCGAGAAATGTTAAAATCAACTCAATTCATGACAAGGCTGTTTTGACTGAAGGCTTCCCAAACGTGTTAAAAATGAAAGCTAAAAGTTTAATAACTGAACACCATCAATCTAGCACATGTTACATAATAACAGTTAAACATGTAAAACCTGGACTTTAGCTGGCAGTTTACTAGCAATTTTGATTTCAAATCTGTCTTGATGGAAATAAATCAGTTTTATGATGCCAAGTCTTTAACGAATATATCCAGTGAAGTGTGAATTTACAAACTCTAGGTTCAAGTGAAGACCTTTGCTTGCAACTGAGTATGGTCATTAAGCTTGAAACATTTGTCCTTTGACTGCATCCATGGTGTCTGGTTGTCTTCCTCAGCTCACTTTGTGCGTTAGGCATCTTGCTATGTCTTTCCCGAGGTTCCCTACTTGAAGTAATTAAGGCTTCTTCAAGCAGACTGAACTCTCAGGTATTGGTATAGAGCTTGGTGTGAAAGAGCAGATCTTAAATCTAGTGATTGCTTCTCTATGTCCCACCCCACCAAGTATTTGGATAAATTAATAAATTTCCACTCCATGAACTGTAAAGCAGGTTATCTCTGTTTATCTCCTTCTGATGTTGAGAAAGTTACTTATGCATTTATGTTTTCTTGGCTTGATTACTGTAACCCATTGTATTCTGGGCTCAGTAAATCCCTGATATTCAGGTTACAGTTGGTTCAGAATGCTGTTGCTCATTTTTTGGTTGGAGCAAAAAAGTTTGCCTCTGTATCTCCAATTTTAGCATCTTTACACTGGCTGCCAGTTAGCTTTAGAATTGATTTTAAAATGTTTGTATATCACTACATGGTATCTGAATTGTGTGTTTTACACCAGCCATCCAGAGAGCTTAGATCTACCAGTCAGTTGTCTCTTGTTGTCCCTTGTACTAAGTGCAAAAATAAGGGAGACAGAGCTTTTGCTGCTGCTGCACCTCATCTGTGGAATTCTTTATGAAATTACCTTAAGGAGTCACCTTCAGTTGAACTGTTTAAAACAAGATTGAAGATGCCTTTCTATTCTCTAGCTTTCCGTTTCAGTGATACTGATGTTTCCCTCCTCTTAATCATTTGTTTGTTTCAATTTACTATGGGTTGTATTGTGTTTTATTCTTATTTTATTTATGTTTATTGTATATTTCAATGTAATGCACTTTGACTACGGCATTACTGCTGTTGTTTTAAATG
Organism: Polypterus senegalus; assembly: GCF_016835505.1. Taxonomy (NCBI): domain Eukaryota; kingdom Metazoa; phylum Chordata; class Cladistia; order Polypteriformes; family Polypteridae; genus Polypterus; species Polypterus senegalus. Next base: position 69,389,232 of record NC_053168.1, on the reverse strand, counting down.
TGCTCTATAAATAAACTGACATTGAAATTGACATTGAGTACTATTAACCTCCTAACAAATTCAGTAATCTTTCTGGCTCCAAAGAGAATGAAGAGATGCATTTACTGATTTTTTTTTTTTAAAGGAAGGTGTATCCTCTGTTAATTGAATCTGACTCCATTTCCTACTACATACTCAAGCCTGCCTATAGGAGTGTGAGTATGTCAATCCGAATAACCAAGAGTTCAGCATTGTGATAAGTGTCCTTTTCGGCACCTCTTTAGCTTTCAGACACTTCGGCTCCTCTGTAATTTGTCATTGGTACAACAACAACAACAACAACATTTATTTATGTAGCACATTTTCATACAAAAAGTAGCTCAAAGTGCTTTACATAATGAAGAATAGAAAAATAAAAGATACAATAAGAAAATAAAATAAAGCAACATTAATTAACATAGAATAAGAGTAAGGTCCAATGGCCAGGGTGGACAGAAAAAACAAAAAAAAAACTCCAGACGGCTGGAGAAAAAAATAAAATCTGTAGGGATTCCAGACCATTAGACTACCCAGTCCCCTCTGGGCATTCTACCTAACATAAATGAAACAGTCCTCTTTGTATTTAGGGTTCTCACGGAAGGACTTGATGATGATGGTCACGTAGACTTCTGGCTTTTGATCCATCCATAATTGTTGGAACATCATGATGCTTTGAGTAGGTGGTGGTGGTGCAGGCCACCACCACAAAGAAACCGGAAAAAGAAACAGAAGAGAGAGTAGGGGTCAGTACGGATTTTAGAGCCACCATGAATAGTTATTATAATGAATTGAACATACAGAGTATCAGGATTAAGTTAAAGTGAAGTTAAAAAAAAAGCCATGTTAAAGTAATGTGTTTTCTGCAGTGTTTTAAAGTGCTCCACTGTATTAGCCTGGCGAATTCCTATTGGCAGGCTATTCCAGATTTTAGGTGCATAGCAGCAGAAGGCCGCCTCACCACTTCTTTTAAGTTTTGCTCTTGGAATTCTAAGGAGATACTCATAGGAGGATCTAAGGTTACGATTTGGAATATAAGGTGTCAGACATTCCGATATATAAGACGGGGAAAGATTATTTAAGGCTTTATAAACCATAAGCAGAATTTTAAAGTCAATCCTGAATGACACAGGTAACCAGTGTAGTGACATCAGAACTGGAGAAATGTGTTCGGATTTTCTTTTCCTAGTTAGGATTCTAGCAGCTGCATTCTGCACTAGTTGCAAACGATTTATGTCTTTTTTGGGTAGTCCTGAGAGGAGTGCGTTACAGTAATGGTAGAGCATCAGAATAGTTCAGTCAATCAATTTTAGTGTCCTTGTGGTATGCAGAGTAGGGAGGTGGATGTAATGCCCGGGTTGCTTGCAGCTGACATTTCCTGTTTGAACCCAGGTCTAGATGGACAAGGGCAAATGAGGACACATATGCCCCCGAATGCTCATGTTCCTCAAATCAGCAGAGGCGATCTACCCATGGAGCACCGTACACTCGCTAAGCTACGGGATCTCCTGACCTCTTCACCACAAGTCTTTTACACTGATTACAACATGATCCTGCTCTCTTCTATTTCCTCATTTTTTACTCTTTTCTTTTTTTCTCTCCCAAGCAGGTCCTCCAACTTACAGGGAAAACTTGGAGGATTGGTGGCAGGATTGGCACACCAGCCACCCTAAAGAAAAAAAAAAGCAGCCTCACACTGTTCAAGTGTTGTGCTGTAGTGTCACCCACTGCACTCGGGTCCCAATCCAGGTGGTTTGTCGTGTGGTGGGTGTGGCAATGTGCTATCACTGCATGCTCCCAACCTATCTCTCTATCCCACTCAGGCTTCTTTTATCCTCTGTGGGTGCAGATGAACTCTGCCTAACAACTCAAGGAACCCGAGCTGCACTGTTTTTATTTAAAAACTCACACACAGCCACAGACTCCATACTCACTTCAACACAGGATAAGTTAGCTTTCTTCATCACTGTCAAGTTTGTTCTTTTATCAAAGAATGAGTTTTATAAGACTGACCGCCTAGTGAATGGGGCATTTGTCTAACTGCACACTACATGAATTATGGGGAAGGAATGGACTGGAAAGCCCAAGGCTACAAGTTGAAATTCTGCTGCTGATTTACTATGTGTAAACAAAAGTGTCATTTCACATCCCTGCAGAAATGTGAAAGCAAATGTACTTCTTCAGTATGTTACTTTGAAATTAGACTTACCATGAAAAGCACTTCATAAATATTCTTGATTTTTTGATGATTATATATGGATTGTGCGTTAAGTTATTGAACAGCTATGAGTTTTCCCAGTAATGGATTGGCATCCCACCCAAGGCAGCTTCATGTCTTGTGTCAAATATTGTTTAAATAACCTGTATCTCCATTTTACACCAAATACATTAAGAAATTTGATGGATTGATGATCTAAATGATGTTTAGTTATTTGATAAATTACACAGATTTTTCCTATAGTAAGTCATATTCATTTATTTTAAAATATTACACTATACATGTTCATACATCACTAAAAGCAGAAATTTCAATAGTGCTCATTGAACATGTACCATAGTTACAGGAAGTTGTTTAATTTTAAATTGTTGCTGGTTTCTTTTAGGGCAGTGATCGTAATTTTTTTGGGGGTATGTATTCTGTATAAAGTCTATGGTCAAAAGAGAATAAATTATTGTCATCTCAAATGAATAAACAACACAAATTAGCACATTTCAAAAGAAAGGCACCACAAGCATGAGTACATTCAGCGGAAACAATAATGCATCACTTTCTTCAGTTAAACCATCTGAGTCGAAAGTGCTTTGTTTAGTTACCCTAAAGGGTTTTGTCTTTTTAATTATCATTTCCTGTGATTGCTTCTCTCACTAAAGCAGTTAATGTTCATAATTAGAAAGACTAAGATACCACTATATAATTATTAATCTCTCTGCAATATTTAAGTACATACTGTACTGTAGGAGTTCCTTTCTTCTCAAGTTAATTCTCAGTGTCAATTAAGTTTATTATAGCGTGAGAGATATCATCTCATTAAATGTGACTGAGAATATGGTACAGCTCTGGTGATGCTCCAAAAAACCTGCAAAATTTCATACACAATAAACTTCATGCAGGGTATTAAATTATTACAAATTGACAATTAAGCTACAACCTGTGACAGGTTTATTGTTCAAAAGCTTCACCTACTTTTGATTTCTGGTGCTGTTGATGATTTGTGTTGCAGTTAATTATTCTCTTCTGTTCAGTTCCAAGTATAATTAATTAGTTCACTTGCTTCTACTTTTCTTCATTCATCTTTTATGATTGGAGTGTGATCTCTTTGCTTGGTAAAACTAGGATTTAGAGTCAAATGGCGTGACATTAATTTTCTAATTAATAATGATTTATTCTAAAATGAAACTGTAACATTCAACAAATATGATTTAGTTTTTAACACTAGAAACAGATCATCTTTTAAAATTTTAGCTCTTACAATACTTATCACTTCATATTTGAAAGATTGATATCTTATAATTTACTTTGACAAAGCTGATTCCTTTAGTAGGCAACAGGGGCGCTGTCTCCTTAAATTTAAGATTTATCTAAAAGACATGTTTAAAACTGTAGTTATTTCTTTGACTTGCTTCTACATTTTTAATTATAAAAAATGAAATCTTTGTAGACATATTGTGAATGAATGAAAAATGATTTATTTATTGCAAATTTTACATTCTCTGCTCTTTTCATTTTTTGCTTTTTGGTCACTAAAAATGTCTTATCAATCAAACATTTTACAAAGAAAAGGCAAATCAGGTTGGAAGTTAGTAAAGAAAATATTGTTATGTTTACAAGGCTGGTACATGATTTTTATGATAATGAATTATTATCTCTTTTAATTATGAGGTAACCATTATATGCATATACTCTAGGCAAACAGCATATTTTAAGCAATAAGTAACCTTTAATTTCAAGCAAAAATCAGTTGCAAGAGGACTTACCATTTGAGGAAAATCATGTATGCAAGAAGCCAGAGAATAGGAAGCGAGGAAATGTGTGATCTGCAAACTTTAATATTAAAGTGATATTAAAGGAGATGTGGAAAATTATACACACACACATGCACATATACACAGAAAAATTATTGCAGAGATTATTTAGCAAAAGTAGAGAGCGGGTCATATATATGCCAAGAAAATGACTGATGTGACTTTGGAACCTATGGGTATAATGGCATAAAGAAAAAAAGATTGAGACATAGAAAAGCTCAGGTACTAATCATACAATAAATTTGTTTTTAATGGTTTGCTAACTACATACATTAACTTTGCTTTTTTTGTAGGTATTTGTTTTGTTAGAATATCTTTTAAGTGTATGTATTAAATGTATTCAAATTGGATCTCCTAGCAGTTCTGGACTAGACTAAGTGGGTGAGAAAATGGATGAATAGATGGATGAAGAAAGCTGATTGTTGAAAACCTTCAAAAGCTATGATTATATGTTTGTTGAAATGTATACTACTCTGGTGGGTATCATGGTCATTTATAGTGCTCTCTGAGAGTGTAAGTACACTGCGTTCAAATATCAGCCTATTTGCCTGATACTGCCAGGATTAACTTTTGCTCCACATGAACCCAGAACTGAATTAAGTAATCAAGTTTATATCACAGATGGACACTATGTTAAAAAGAGAATCGTCTGAGCTTACATTCAAATTAAAGTACTATAAGACTGCCATTCTAATTAGTAATATAGCCCAGGGCCCCATATCCATCTTTAGATTACTAGTGTATGTCATCGCAAATGACTGAGCAATAACAGACCTACAATGCCATTAGATGGCAGAGGCTGCACGCATGCTGTAGTGAATGAATCAGAATGCGTAAACTTATTATCCGGCATACAGTATATATCCTTAATTCATTCTAAAATGTTCCTGTGCTTTCTCAAATGAATATAGACAGACAATTAATATTAATTACTATCAATAATGTTACCCAGCTTTTAAATTTTAAATCTGAAAGTGAGTTCTTTTTTTTTTTTTTTTTTAATTTTCATTTTCTGGGTTTAGTGGACCAAGGTTTGCTTACTCATTTAAAAGCTATATATCTTTCAAACAAATAGAAATAAACACTGAAGCAATAAAATACATTTGTTTGTTTATTGTGTTTTCCAAAATCCTGTTGATATCTTGTGAGATGTCCAGAACAGTAAAGGTTTGGTTTCCCTTGAGATTTTGTATTTCTTAAATTCCAACCATTGCCCCTTATTCAAATTAAAGAGGTAGTGATTAACTGAATGCCATGTGCTAGTATTGCAATAACACAAAAAATAGTGTTCTGGATGGTAACCATAAATACTGTGTTGTCTTAAAAAGAGGTTTGACAATCACATATGAGAAGACAGAAAACACACTGGGAACCCAAAAGTGTTCTGTAACTGATGCAGTCACTTAAGAGCAGAAGGAAACTCAGTGAAGTTTTTCTAGAGAGGCATCATGCCAATGTGCTTTACATGTTTGACCATATCAAGCTTCAAAAGAAATGCTCTTGTGGGGCATGTTGCAGTTAGAAAAGACTTATTACAAAAGGCAACAAACAGAAGAGATTGTGGTACAGATAAGTCCATAAAGAATGAGGCCTCAACATCTAGGAGAAAGTCCTGTGAAGGTATGAGTCAAAAAATGAAATTTTGACTCAGAACATGTTAGCATGCCAGAAGGAGAGTTTTGAAGAAGTATGCTGATGCCTGTCTGCAGCCTTCTTTGAAGCACAGTGGCAGCTGTGTCATAGTCTAGGGGCGCATTTCAGCCAATTGTGTAGGGGATCTGGGCTACAATGATGAAACATTGATTGCTGAGAAATGCCAACACATTTTATTTTCATTATGTTTTAACTTTGGTAAAACACTTTACTGGCAAAACTGCTGTTTCAGCATGATAAAGACTGCAAATAAATTTCAAATACAATTAATAAGTTCATGAGAAATGTGGAACGCTAACAACATTAGACTGTATTCCTCAGAGCCCCAATCTTCTTATTTAATACGCTACCGTGGCTGTTCGTTTATCTGCTCAGGATTTTAAATCACCTGTAGCTCACAAACCGTTTCACCTATTGACTTGAAATTTTGTACACATATACTACGTGACGTCTACTATCCGCTTTCGGGGTGAAGTTTCTATTACTCTTTTTATTTTTATTTTATTTTATTGTAGAATCAACTCTCGGCAGCGCGCAGCAGGGCGGCCATGCAGCGCATGGGTATGGGTGCCGTTCTCAATCCCTACCACCTTCGCTGTCACTTCCCCTACCTCTCCATATCTTTAATCAATCTTGAGGCAGACTTAAGGGCCAGCTTAAGTGAAAAATTAAAGAAAATATACTAAGTAATTGCAACACAAAAACTAACTTAATCAGTTTTAGCGCGAAAAGATGCCGATGAAAGAAGCTATGCAGTGGGCCGCTAGGGTGGAGAAAAGAAGAGCTGCTCAGGAAGTAGCAAGCGCATCAACCTCTGAGCAAATGAATGCTAAACGTTCAGAGAGAGAGGATGAAAACTAGGAATGCTCAAGTCAAGTGTATTCACTGCACAATATCGTGCAGTACGCCGTTACTAGTCTCAATATAATTGAAGATGTGTTGGATCATTTGGAAAGAGAAAAGAACAAAAAATAACCAGTGACAAAGGGAGCATTAAGGCATATCCTGCAGGAACCTTCGAAGAATTTAATAAAGGACAATTTGAAAATATTATACAGCAGTGTACCAAAGCAAATTGGTTCAGTTTTGGATGCTAAGGGTGGCTTAAAGACCCTTTAAAAAAATAAAATAAAAAAGCAAGAGATTGTTATCATTTTATTGTATCAGTGTTTATTTCTTTTCATTCTAATGTTTTATAATGCTTTCACAAGCAAATAAACAGTGCCATTACAAGCAGGCTAAATCATAGCTTAACTACTTCCATTTCAACCAGGGCAGGCATATGGGAGTGAGGTGACGAGGCAATTGTCTCAGGAGGCACTTTGGTTAGGTGGAATTTTCATGGAACTTTTTATCGAAATAACAGTACAGTAAAGTGTAAACATTAAGGATTCAGTGTATCTCCAGTCCCATATTTATTTACTACCTCTAAAAATTGTTAGAAATATTTTTATTTTAAAAGTTTTGTATTTTACATAAGAGTTTAGAATGCCTTCACACACTGCAAGCGTCTGAGAATCAAAATAACACATGCTCATTTAAAGCCACGTGTCAACACATGGTATTGGCATGCATTTTCCTGACTTTTTTATGTACTGTACCACTGCAGGTGCCATCTTTGTTTTGTGCAATGCTGCTGAGTCAGTGGTAGAGAAATGTCATGATGGTAACAATGAGTTGAAAACTCCCTACCAGTTGTGTCTGACTCTGCAGACATCTCAGGCTACATTCAGAGTGACATTTAGTTTGGCAAGTGATTCAAGACTGATGCGATTGTGTACTAATATCTATACTGAATCCGTAAAAGTAATTCATCAGACAAATCCAACTTAATAAACAAACATGAATACCAGCTACATGCCGCCCTCAAAGATAAAGTGAGTGCAGGATGCCTACAAATTGATTAGCTTACAGGGGCCAGTGCTCAGTGGTGCTTTTTAGTAAAACCATCACTGCTAAATGTGTCTGCAAGATTCTCTTTGAAAAGTAAGTGTTTGAGGAGTGACATTGCAGAAAACAGTAATTGGGCTGTATTGACATTTTTCGTTCTCATTTCACAATTCTGTAAAAAGAATGAATCTTTGTCACATGAGTGAAAAATAAGTTATTTTTGAATGGCAGTATAATCAGCTCTGTTTAACCTGCCAGCCTGCCAGGTAGCTTACAGTAATGGTGACAATGCCATTATAGAATTCCGAAATTGGCTGACAAAAATGACCAAAACATGATGCTAGTGTTTGCATCATTTATTGTTCTTATGATTGCTTCATTTAGTCTCTTTATTGTGCACATTTAAATCCACATAAGAGGGAATTTTTACAGCAACTACTGTAGGTTATTTACTATTGTGTATGTTCTAATTATATGGAGTTTATATACTTTACAGAAAGTTGTAATTTTTACACTTTCTGTTAAAACTTGTGTTCACTATCACAGTAAAAGAATGCTTATTTTTAAAAACGTTCAATAAGAAATAAGAGTATAATATGCAACTGGCAATCTAAAGAAACAAATCTATAGTGATTTAATGATTTAATGATTCACTGGTTCATTGACAACTGCTTAGAACCACATGTTTCTTGCTCAGACTATGCGATTGGCAAATAAATTAACTGATTGCTAGTCACATATACAGTGCACTTCTAAGTTTCCACATCTGCCAGTAAAGCAAATTAAGTAAATTTAATTTCAAGCTCAGTTTCATATCAAACATTTGTATTGTTTATATTGCCTATTTTGTGTTTTATTGTTTTAAGCCTAAGCCTTTTCATTATTTCACAGATTTCTCAAAAACAGCATCTTATTTATTTATTTTCAGATGTTCAGAGAATGCACTCTTCTGTGAAGCTACTTCATCAAAGTGTGCACGTGAGTGTGGAAAAAATGGGCAGCAGAAATGCACCTCACCTTAGGCGGCATTATTTATGCATAGGGCCTAATTTCAATCCCCTGATTAGGGGCCTCATTTATAAAGCTTGATGGGGAAATGTGTGTATATTTATGGCAACTCTGACAAATGCGTACGCAACATTTCAGAGAAACTGGGAAAAAACACCATTGACCAAGTACAGTAATGCAGCCAAACCAGCTATATAATGACTTGCATGCATTATTATACAGTATAATAATGGTTCTGTGATATGAATTATAAAAATCACCAAGTGGTTGTTATGTGTTTACGTGACAAACATATTAAACCTCAAAAGTGTTATATATGATACACAGAATGTATTTCAGTTTCCTTTTAAGATGGCTAATGCTGCACATGTTTTTTCAGCAGTTTATATTGGCTACCTGTTGCTACTTCTTAGAATGCTGGCCGACAGGTCAGCAATATCTACACCAAGCTTTACTCCTTCATGTCTGCAATGTGGGAAGCCATTAGCTGATGAGCAGCTGCTATATCCAGTTTTCATAAATTAAACATAACATTTTTGCCAACATAAAAAGTTAATTTGGTGCAATGTCTAGTTCTCCTAACATAATTAGAACACATTACTGCACTCATAATGGAATAAGGGCATCTACTGAGAATGAAGCTGCTTTTGTTAACTGTAATCTGTTAAATTATATTAAAGCATAAGTCATATGTGATGCCAAGATGAGGCTGACAAACATCACATCTCCATGAAATCAGTGAACCCACAATTCATTTATTTTGAGGCTTTTGCAGACCTCAGTTTTTCATATGTTCTATGCTATTCATTGTGTCAACAATCGTGTCATTACTGTACATGTGCAGGTAATAGCGGCTACTCAATCAGGCACATGCGCCATATTTGTTGTCCTGGACCCCAAGAACACAGAGAAGAGGCACTATAATGCTTCATATGATCTTGCACATTCAGCTACAGGGGCTCTGACAGATCCTCTATAATGTAGGTGGCGGGGTCTCAATACATCAGGAGAAAGGATGCTCTACCAGCCAATGAACGTTTGCACCTTTGTGATTACATAAGTATGAGGCATGTTTACAAATGCACAGTTACAAGGTGACTATGATTTGAAATAGTAAGTTGTGTGGAAATGTGCATATGCCAGGTTTTATGAACTGTTTTTTATTTTTTTGGCCATATTTTTTTCCTGTTGTTTTAGAATGTGTATACATGGTAAAATTCCCCAGACTTTTATTTTGTGTAAAAAGACTTGAAAACAAGCATAAAGTGGAACTCTACATGCCAGTAAACAGCCAGCCTATATGTTATGTGTTTGTCTGTCTTGTCTGTCGGCATCCAGTCTTATATGTCAATATACTGTATATGTATTTATCATGATTCTATAATCTGTTTCTGTATACTATTCCATACTTCTATAGTCCTTAGGTTCATCAATATATTGTATCACTCTATTTCTTAAAATGAGTGTGCTTCAGTTATATTGATAGAAGTCTAAAGACTAGAGACCTGCCTCCTATAACAGAGAGCAAGCAGTAAGTTAAATAAAGTAAGAGCCTTGCCAGATTATTGGATTAATTACCGGTACTGGCGAAAGGAAAAATTGATAATAAATTAATCAAATAAAAAATTTCTTTTTCAAGTTCCACATTATTATGATATCCTCCTGAGTGGCTGTCTTATTGCTTATTAATCAATCAAAAGTCCTACAATATGTTTAATGAGATTTTGTGTAGTAAACAATAGGGAGAGTGACTGCACTTAAGGATAGCTTTATGGCGGGTAACATTCACCTCATCAATATTCACCTGCTTCAATATTAACTGAAATCATGACCAACCGATTGACCAAGATTACCTTCACTAAGTTTCATAGCTGCTGATGTGATACAATAAGAGTTTATTCATAAATGTTCACAATGGAAAACTGGTCTACGGTTCCAGCTGTGCTAGATACAGATTTGAACAGAAGCATTTGTAAATGGCACAGTATTGTAGGCCAGGCCAGGCCAGGGAGGACAATGTACATTCTATATAGATACAGTAAGTGGGACTCTGAATTATTCATGCAGTTGTATTGTAATTGTGTTAAATATTATTATAAAGCAGTGTGACTCGGTGACTAAAGCATTGAGGTTAAATTCAAAAGGCTGTCTGTAATGTTGCCAGTGTGACCCTGTATAAGTTACTTAAACTGCCAGTGATTCAATTGAAACACATATATACATAAGCTTTGTAGTGGTAAAATGCCCTGGGATGTTGTTTACTTTGGTAAGGTGCTATATACAGTGTAAGAACTGGAGACCAGAGGCGTGGAAAGGTTTGGGGCAGCCACCCGTTTAATGCGGTTTCCCGGCTGCAAAAGTCTTTGAGGCATTTTTAAACAGTTGTTTACACAACAGAGTCCAAAACAGAACTGCCTGCCTAAGCAAAGGCAGTGAGCTTTATAGCACAGAGGGCGGAAATGATGTCGTCCTCTGGGCCGGAACTGGAAGTGACATCATCCTTGGGGCCGGAACCGGAAGTGACCTCATTCTTGGGGCGGAACCGGAGTGATGTTTCCTTCCTGGAAATGGCGGCTCCTGGTGGGATTTCCCGGGTAAGACCTGCAGAGAACTCAGAAAGAGCGTCAGCGTACCCGCCCCCCCCTGGGCAGATGTATAAACAGTATTGTCTAAGCCCTTCAGCTGCTTCCCATGCACACGCAGGTGACAAGACTCCCCTCAGCCCAGACCCGTGGGTCGGGCGACCTGCACCGAGAGGTCGTGGGCCGGGAGAGGGCATCGGCGTTGGCATGAAGGGACCCCCGTCGATGAACGAGCGTATATTTGTACTGCTGCAGGTCAAGAAACCACCTCGTGACCCGTGGATTCGACTCCCTGTGAAGGGCCATCCACTTTAGAGGCGCATGATCCGTCACCAGAGTGAACACGCGACCCAAGAGGTAGTACCGCAGCTGAGTCACCGCCCATTTGATCGCCAGAGCCTCTTTCTCCACCGCCGCGTACCTGGTCTCCCGGTCCAACAGTTTCCGGCTCAGGTACATAACGGGGTGTTCAACACCGTCGGCGCTTTGGCTCAACACGGCTCCCAAGCCTGTGTCCGAAGCGTCCGTCTGGCGGACAAAAGGGAGAGAAGTTAGGGGAGATTAAGATAGGTGCTGAAGTCAGAGCCCTTTTAAGTCACTGAATGCAGCCCCGCTTTATCAGACCATACCACCGTATTAGGAGCTCTTTTCTTTGTCAAGTCGGTCAAGGCGCCTCTCTCGGAAAGCGAGGCACAAACCGGCGGTAGTACCCGGCCAAACCGAGAAAGGATTGGACTTGCCGCTTGGTTTTGGACGGGCCAGGCCATTATGGCTTGCAACTTGGAACACTGTGGCCTCACAGTACCCCGGCCCACTAGGTAGCCCAAATATTTGGCTTCTCTCAATCCAAGAAACATTTCTTGGGGTTGATGCGAGCCCGGCCTCTCCCAATGTCCGTAATACTGCTGTGACCTGCTGTATGTGCTCCTTCCAGGTGCTGGAATAGATGACAACGTCATCCAGATAGGCAGCACAGAGCGAGTTATGGGGCGGAGCACTTTGTCCACCAGGCGCTGAAAAGTCGCAGGCCCGTGTAACCCGAATGGAAGGACACGATACTGCCAGTGTCCACTAGGAGTGCTAAACGCGTTTTTTTCCTTCGCGGACTCCGTTAAAGGAACCTGCCAGTACCCCTTTGTCATGTCAAGTGTAGTCAAGAATTTGGCTGGTCCCAGTCTCTCGAGGAGGTCGTCCACGCGAGGCATGGGATAAGCATCAAATCGGGAAACTTGGTTGAGCCGCGGAAGTCATTGCAAAACCTCCAACTGCCGTCAGGCTTAGCAATCAAGGCGATGGGGCTGGACCAGGGACTACTACTTTCCTCGATCACTCCTAGTGCCAGCATTCGCTTGATTTCCAGTTCCACTTCTACTTTCTTTGCCTCCGGGAGTCTGTAGGGTCGCTCACGGACGATCACCCCGGTCAGTCAATATGTCGCGCAATCAGAGAGGTCCGACCTGGCTGTTCACTTACCACCTCTGGGACCGAGCGGATAGCTGCTTGAGCTCCTGTCTCTGTCTGGGAGATAGCTGTTCGCGAAATTAAGGGAACTTACTTCCAAGAGAGAGCAGGGCTGTCGGAGGAGGGATCGGGATCCCTCTCCTTCCACGGTTTCAGCAGGTTTACATGATATATTCGCTCAGCTGGTGGCGATTGGGCTGTTTCACCAAATAGTCGACCAATCCCTTCCTCTCCTTAATTTCGTAGGGGCCTAGCCAATGTGCGAGCAGTTTAGAGTGTGAAGTAGGAACCAATACCATGACGCGATCCCCCGGTTGGAACTCCCGGAGAGTCGTGCCACGGTCATACAGGCGGGCCTGTGCTGATTGTGCCTCCTCGATATGACTTTTTAGAATCGGTCTTATTGCATCAAATCTATCGCGCAATTGGGCGATATACTCCAAAATATTAGTGGAGGGCTGTGCCTCCCCTTCCCAGCCCTCTTTTAAAATATCTAATAAGCCCGGGGCTGTCTTCCGTATAGTAATTCAAAGGGAGAGAACCCGTAGAGGCTTGAGGAACTTCCGTAGGCAAAGAGGACAAGGGGAGGAGTTGGTCCCAATTCCTCCCATCCTTGCTGACTACCTTACGTAGCATTTGCTTGAGAGTTTGATTAAATCTCTCCACTAGCCCATCGGTTTGAGGATGATACACGAGGTTTTAAATGCTTTATTTTCAGTAACTTGGCAGTCTCCTTGAGCGTTTCCGAGGTGAAAGGCGTTCCTTGGTCCGTCAGGACTTCTCTAGGAATGCCCACCGTGAAAAGACTCCTACTAGTTCCGTGCAATATTTTTAGTGGTAGCGGCGCAATGGAGCGGCTTCAGGGAATCGGGTTGCATAATCCACGAGGGCGAGTATATATTTATATCCTCGGGCTGAGGGCTCTAGGGTCCTACTATATCCACCCCAATCCTGTCAAAGGAACGTCAATAAGGGGAAGGGGAATCAGAGGAGCACGGTCCTTCCTAGGAATTTGCCGCAGTTGACACTCCGGACAGGAAATGCAAAAGCGGCGAACCTCCTCATTAATCCCCGGCCAAAAAGAACGGAGCTTAATGCGCTCTAATGTTTTATCGGGCCGAGATGGCCTCCAAGAAGGTGAGAGTGTGCTAACTTCGCAAACCTGCCGCCGGTAGGTCCGCGGGACTAGCAACAACTTCGGACCTTCCCCTCATGTTCAGCAACCCGATACAATAATTCATTATCATGACAAAGTGAGGTCCCTGTGGCATGGGCAAATGCGTCGTTGGCGTTAACGAGAACCACTGCATTCTTTATGTGCTTCAGAGAGTCGTCATTCCACTGTTCTCTCTTGAAAGAAGCCGGGTCGCTCTAAACTGAAAGTGCAACTCAGAGAGCGGGTCGGTCTGACCTCAAGGGGCGGAGAATCCTCCCTCGCTGCCGGGGCGCTAGTGGATGGCGTAGTAGCCCGCGACGGTCCGGGAGTGTCTTCGTCACTCTCTTGGCCTACCGCCCCACTCCCTGTCGGCTGATTACACGGTGTGGAAGCAGCTTGAGATGAATCTTTATCATCTATAACGAGGCCAAAAGCTTTTCGGGGAATGCTTTCTAAACTACCGTTACTGTCAGACCAGTCCGCCCGAGGATTACGGAAGCGGAGGATCCGGGTGTACCGCTTCGTAAGCTGCGAAGGGTTCCTCCGAGACATACGTAACACCGGGCGGTATTGTACGAGCGGATATCTCCGTGTATACATTTTAGACTGGTCTTTTCTTAATCCATTGTTGCGGTAGAACAAAGCGGCGAGCAACGACAGACACGTTACTGCGGAATCAAACAGCGCTGTTATCATATGTCCATTAATAAGAAGCTCTCCCGTATGTTTATCCGCCAGGGATTGCTAAGGGCACACAAACAACCCGCCATTGTCCCCTACGGTCCGCCTTGTTCCCCGACAGGTCGCAAGCCAGACGGCCCGGCGACTTCGGAACAGGCTCTGGATTGCGTGGAAGGGACTGCTTTTGTAGGACATAACTCCCGGTAGTCCACAGAGCGGCTGTTCTGCCTCCCGGGTTTCACAGCCGGCCTCTGGGTTGCAAGAGCTGTAGCAGCTCGTCCATAGAATGGAATTCGCCCCAGGCCGGCTGGGCAAATTCCTGGGGTATCGCTGTAGCAGCAAAAACAGGCCACTTGCTGCACTATTTGCAAGGGGTCAAATCAAATGGCGTAGCCACTCACCCACCTGTTGCCAGAGAGCCATAGCCTGCTCTGACAGCCCTTTGTTGGGTTAAACTCCCAGTCTATTATATTCTTCACCTGCCGGCCTGGGGACAGCCCATCGTTAACAGGGACCTTGGTCCCGATGGGCGGCTCGGCTTTCCTACCCAGAAGAGCATACTGAGCCACTCGTGTGTTTTCCCCAGAAGCCAGCCCACGCCTGTGGGTCCCCTCTACCTTCTCCACGAGATGGGTTGGTAGCCCCGGGTTATGCTCGTGGAGCAGAGCCTGCACCGCGTCCTTCCTGACCCTCCGGCGCACTCCCTGCCCGAAACTCGGCCCCGGTACTCACCCACCTGGTTCCTTGAAGTTCGTGTCCCGGGTTCTTCGGGGACACCATCCTGCCGACTACGCCACTGTAAGAACTGGAGACCAGAGGCGTGGAAAGGTTTGGGGCAGCCACCCGTTTAATGCGGTTTCCCGGCTGCAAAAGTCTTTGAGGCATTTTTAAACAGTTGTTTACACAACAGAGTCCAAAACAGAACTGCCTGCCTAAGCAAAGGCAGTGAGCTTTATAGCACAGAGGGCGGAAATGATGTCGTCCTCTGGGCCGGAACTGGAAGTGACATCATCCTTGGGGCGGAACCGAAGTGACCTCATTCTTGGGGCGGAACCGGAGTGATGTGTCCTTCCTGGAAATGGCGGCTCCTGGTGGGATTTCCCGGGTAAGACCTGCAGAGAACTCAGAAAGAGCGTCAGCGTACCCCGCCCTGGGCAGATGTATAAACAGTATTGTCTAAGCCCTTCAGCTGCTTCCCATGCACACGTGTGTGACAACAGTATAATAAAAATCATGATTAAATACTTACATCCAATTAAATGTGCAAGTGGCATTTTATCTGCAAATAGCCTACAGTAGCTCCTTGATGATAAATGCCTTGTAAAGACTGCATTTGCCAAATAAGTAAATAAACCTGCCTAACCCACTGTATGCATATTATCATCTGTTTTATGCAGATCCTTAGCAATCTAGGATGAAATGCACTAGAAAAAAGTGTGAAAAAAACTTCACCTGGGGCACTAGAATCACTAAGAAGGCCCTGTGTCTACATTTCAGAGAGGCATATGTCTCTGCCTTTCAGGCTAAAACGTTCAGCGTTGCACACATTTCAGTTTTATAAGATAAATTTGTCCTGCTATTAGTATGAAATCCCAGGGTGTTTAATATGCTACCATTTGCTTTTAGTTACCATTTAGATAGCCTTAAGAAAGATAAATCATTTACATGGTAAATTCCTTAGAAGGAATTTGCATTACAGGCTGGGCTGAAAGCTTTTAAGAGACTATCTTCTGCAAACACACAAACCTGAGAGGAATTCATTTTCAATTAGCCTACTAAAGTGGACAGCCATTGAAACCAGGCAGCAACTTAAACAGCCAGTATGGTGGAGAGGTTAAGAACCCAGGGTCCTCATGCATAACACCGTGCATAGAACTCACACTATGACGTAACATGACGTAAACACGAAAGCCGAAATGTGCTTATGGACTGAAAAATCCAGATACATAAATCTGTGTGTTCGCCAACTTCCACGTTCTTCCGCTACATAAATCCCGGTAAGCGTGAAAAGTAATGCTCGTGCACACGCCTGCTGTCCTTTAACTTTTTTTAACTTTAATATTTAACTTTTGCTGAAATTTGCCGCTGCGTTTTTAGCTGTGTCATTATTTTCTCTTTCTGTTTTATATTCAGTATATATTGGCGTGGCAGCCCTGTGCAGGTGCACAGTTTGCACATGCCTAAGGCCGCCCCTGCAGTACTGTCTCTTTCAAACGTACTAACCTCCAATTCCTGTCCTTCCTTTTCTTTTTCTAAGTAACCAATCGCCACACAATCAGCTCTGTATTAGATGTTAAGCCATCTGTAAGCTTAGAACGCCGATTCTTCAAAACTTTTAAGGAACATTGAAATATCTTCGTAGTACATGTTTAATTATTCTATCCTTTACGCCAGTCCCAGTGAAGCATACAGTGTGAGGTACAATTATCGCATGAACAATCCATGAGCAGAGCGAAAGATCCTTGCTAGCATAGCGACACCGTGTCCTTTAATTATTAACAATATAGATTATTTAAATGAAGTTTTATCTGTATAATATAATAAACATTTTGCTGCATTTCATCTTAAAAATGGTATCTTCATCATATATAAACACATTCTTTATAAAGTGTTTTAGGTTGTGCAATATTATAACTGTTGTGCAAGTTTACAGTGAAGTGATTATACTTAAAGTACAAACAGTTCTACAAGGAGCACTTGATTGAGTGCGTTTAGAGCTCTTGGGATGAAACTCTTTCTGAACCGTGAGGTTCATACAGGAAAGGTCTGAAGCGTTTCCCATGTGAAAAGCAGTTCAAATAGGAAGCATGGCTGAGGCAGTGTGTGCTTGATGCTGTATACCGATAGTTCTCTTTCCAATCAGCTGCTCCGAGTGGTGCAGTGAGAGTAATATGGAAAAAGATGATCCGCTGTGGCAACCCCTAACGGGAGCAGCTGAAAGAAGAAGAAGAAGGTGCAGTGAGAGTAACAACACTAAAGCAGTTATGGTATTTAGAATAGTCTGACCATTCCGTGGGCCATTATATTGTTACAGGTTAATTACAATCAGATGCGTTAAACTAATAAACAATATGCGGTTAATTTCAATGTATTTATAAAGCAGTGTCAGGAAAAGAAAGGATTACCACACAGGAACAGTAGCACTGCTTTGACGCTGGGTGCCACCAGTCTGCAAAACCGAGCGGAGAACTTGCTTACAACAGGGTATGAGGTACCATGGAAATGTGTGTGGCTTTATGCCAAGTTTAGGTTTTATACATCGCAATTTGAACATGGAAATGTTCTTACACATCATTTCTGTGCACCGTTTATACATGATACCCCTGGTCATTTTCTGGCTTTGTCAGTCATTGTTTGACCCTGAGCAAGTCACGTAACCGGGCAATGCTCCAAGTGTAAAAAAAAAAGATCAAATCCTGATCACGTGAATCACTTCAGATAACACTTTCTGACTAATAAACTGTATAATAATACAATAAGGGTGTGTCTGAGTGAGGCATAGTAACTGATGAGCTCAGTGATGTGCATGGGCAAAATAAAAAGATAGTAGGCATTTCACATGTGATAAAGACAATGGAGGCCCTGCTGCTTCACCACCTGAGGCCACAGGTCCACCATGCCCTCGACCCTCTGCAGTTCACCAATAATTTATTTGAGACCTACCAATCTGGTTTTAGGCGTTATCATGGTGTTGAAGCGGCACTCCTGAAAGTGTTCAACGACATCTCTCTTATTACTGACTCAGGCGATGCGGCAGTCCTTGTCCTCCTTGACCTGTCCGCTGCCTTTGACACCATTGACCATGAAATATTGCTGATGCGGCTCGATGATCTTGTTGGGATTAAAGTGGCTGCTCTTAACTGGTTCAGGTCATATTTAACTGGTAGACACTTTTCAGTGACTTTAAATTCCTCTTTTTCATCTACTTTTCCTCTTAAATATGGTGTTCCTCAGGGATCCATTTTGGGGCCTATTTTATTCTCTATATACCTTCACCCTGTTGGAGTGATTTTTAGGAAATTTAACATTTCTTTTCACTGCTATGCTGATGATACTCAGGTTTATATTCCTGTCTGCAAAATCATCTCCACAACTGTCTGTCTGAACTAAGATCCTGGATGGCCAATAATTTTCTTGATCTAAATCAAAATAAAATGGAGGTGCTTATAGTGGGTCCACCAGCTAAAGCCCAAATTGGTCTTGGACTTCTCGGCTCTTTCTCTGTCTTTTCCAAACCTCAAGTCCGCAATCTTGGTGTTACTTTGATAGTAACCTCTCTTTTGAGAAACAAGTAAATTCTGTAGTCAAGAGTTGCTTTTTCCAACTTCGCCTATTAGGTAAGATCAAGCCTTTTTTATCTTCTAAAGATCTTGAGAAAGCTACTCATGCTTTTATTTTTTCTCGCCTCTATTCTGGGATTAACAAATCTCTGATACACAGGTTACAGCTGGTCCAAAATGCTGCCGCTCGCTTTCTGATTGGGGCAAGGAAGTATGACTCTGTTTCTCCTATTTTAGCTTCTTTACACTGGCTGCCTGTCAGTTTTCGAATTGATTTTAAAATCTTGGTGCTAGTTTTTAAATCGTTACATGGGCTTGCTCCTGCCTATTTATCTGAACTGTGTATTTTACACCAGCCATCCAGAGTGCTTAGATCTTCTGGTCAGTTGTCTCTTGTTGTCCCTCGTACCAAATGTAAAACCAAGGGGGCCAGGGCCTTTGCAGCTGCTGCCCCTCGCCTGTGGAACTCTCTACCTCATCATATTAAGGAGTCGTCTACAATTGAACAGTTCAGAACAAGATTAAAAACTCACTTCTATTCACTTGCATTCAGTGACCTTCAGTAATACTGATGATTTTCCTCTTTGTGATCATATAACATTATTTCTATTTTTTATATACTAGCAAAATACCCGCTCTTCGCAGCAGCGAAGTACTGCCTTAAAATTTTTATTAAGAAGAAAATTAAACCTTTTTAAACTGAGGGAAAATATACCAATAATTATTTGTTAAGGATCTCTTTGTATACCACATTGTGAGTTCGGCCCTCCGGTTGTAATATGACCAAGCTGTGCTTTGAGCTTACTCTTGTGCATGCAACGTACAGTTGGCCATGTGAACAGTAATCTTGTTTGAAATCTCACAGCTTGGATTGCTGCTGTCGGTTTGAGATTCATGGTTTGTTTCAATATCGACAGTATTTGTAGGACTTGTGTTGAAGAGACATTCGGCATCTGTCAAGCGTTGTAAGTATACAACCGGTTATATCGATAACTTCACATCCAGCTTTTGAGAGTTTAAACATTCAGAAACATCAAAGTGTCCACTACTGAAATTGTCTTTTGTCAATCTAAGATGTTTAAGAGGCATTGGCGGTTGTCGAAAGGTGTAAAATATTTGGCCATTTCTGTACACTTGAAAGCGACATCCGAACAATTCAGCGGCAGCCATCAACTCACATGCAGATGCATAGGTGAAGGGCTTAAGCATTTCACTCTAGTGCTCCTGTGTAGAATAATTATCTCCTGTACCGTCATCAGTCCACACCTTGAACCTGTCCCAGTCATTCAATACATAAGACACAAAGTTCCTCCGGATATCAAGAGTGAGCCTGATATGGCCGTGCAATATGTAACAAAGAGAATGGAAAAGGCAGGTGCCATCTCCTGGCATGGAAACCACTCGGTAAGTGACAGTTCTTTGATCGATGGTGATCACCTCGATAGACATGTTAATGCGGGTACAGTTGGAATGATAAAGGAAATGGGTACCTGAACAATGTAAAGTAAGTCTAAAATACCTACACAATAACTATAGTCGTAATAAATGAACAATAAAACAGCGGGAGAAACCATGGATTAAATAAAAAGGCTGTAGTTATCAGCAGGGAGACATGAATCCTGTGGCGAAGCAAGGAAGGGAATGTAGAGACTGGAGCGACGGACGGCCTTATTTAGGCAGGCAGCCAACAACGTGGAAAGGGTAGGGATAGGGGACCCAACGCCACCTCACACGGTGACCGAGCTGCAGGCTATGGACGTATATATGTACGTAAGTAGGATTCAGTTAGCATAGGGAACCCACGTACCAAATTTCTTGAAGATGGACCCATAAGTAACAAAGACCGTTGAAAAGTTCAATATGGCAGCCGACAGTGGCATCATACCACCGAAATAAGTACCAAATTTCAGCCTTCTACCTACACGAGAAGTTGGAGAATTAGTGACGTTGGAAAGTTCAATATGGTGGCTGACAGTGGCGTCATACCACCGAAATAAGTATGCACATTGGTTTCGGTTAGCGCAGGGAAGCCGCCTACCAAATTTCGTGAAGATGGGGCCATAAATAAGAAAGTTCAACATGGCGGACGTTGTCAACCGTTATGACTGTTACGTGTAGAATTTTGAAATGAAACCTGCTTAACTTTTGTAAGTAAGCTGTAAGGAATGAGCCTGCCTTCTACCTACACGGGAAGTTGGAGAATTAGTGATGAGTGAGTCAGTGAGTCAGTGAGTGAGTAAGTGAGTCAGTGAGGGCTTTGCCTTTTATTATTATAGATCTTATTTTATGTTCATATATTTTATTACTATTTGTTTTATGGTTTATTGTTTTTGTTTTTTTTCTTTTATTCTATTATTGTAAAGCACTTTGGCTGCAGCATTACTATGTTGTTTTAAATGTGCTATATAAATAAATTGACATTGACATTCACATACCAGGAGAAGGTGAGAGTACAGGATGCCATCACCTATATGCTACACCGATCCCTCTCCTACTTGGACAGAGGCTTCGATGCTGTAAGAATTATGTTTCTGGACTTCTCTAGTGCCTTCAGCACCATCCAACCTCGGCTCCTTAGTGACAAGCTGACAGAGATGGGAGTAGATTCATACCTGGTGGCATGGATCGTGGACTATCTTACAGACAGACCTCAGTATGTGCGTCTCGGGAACTGCAGGTCTGACATTGTCAGGTCCTTCCATGAAAACCCTAAATACAAAGAGGACTGTTTGATTTATGTTAGGTAGATTGCCCAGAGGGGACTGGGCGGTCTCTTGGTCTGGAACCCCTACAGATTTTATTTTTTTCTCCAGCCTTTGGAGTTTTTTTTTTTCTGTCCACCCTGGCCATCGGACCTTACTCTTATTCTATGTTAATTAATGTTGACTTATGTTTATTTTTTATTGTGTCTTCTGTTTCTCTATTCATTTTGTAAAGCACTTTGAGCTACATTTTTTTGTATGAATATGTGCTATATAAATAAATGTTGATTGATTGATTGATTGATTGACATTGTGGTCAGCATCACAGGAGCACAGCAGTGGACTGTTCTTTCTCCGGTGCTGTTCAGCCTATATACATTGGATTTCCAATACAAATCAGAGTCCTGCCACGTACAAAAGTTTGCTGATGACACTGCCATCGTGGGCTGCATCAGGAGTCGGCAGGAGGATGAGTATAGCAACCTAATCAGGGACTTTGTTAAATGGTGCAACTCAAACCACCTACAACTGAACACCAGCAAAACCAAGGAGCTGATGGTGGATTTTAGGAGGCCCAGGCCCCTCCCGGACCCTGTGATTATCAGAGGTGACTGTGTGAGAGGGTACAAACCTGTAAATACCTGGGAGTGCAGCTGGATGATACATTGGACTGGACTGCCAATACTGATGCTCTGTACAAGAGAGGACAGAGCTGACTATACTTCCTTAGAAGGCTGGCGTCCTTCAATATCTGCAATAAGATGCTGCAGATGTTCTACCAGGTGGTTGTGGCAACCGCCCTCTTGTATGCGGTGGTGTGTTGGGGAGGCAGCATAAAGAAGAGGGACGCCTAATGCCTGGACAAACTGGTGAGGAAGGCAGGCTGTATTGTAGGCACGGAGCTGGACAGTTTGAAATCTGTGGCGGAGCGATGGGTGCTGAGCAGGCTCCTGTCAATCATGGAGAATCCACTGCATCCACTGAACAGTATCATCTCCAGACAGAGGAGCAGTTTCAGCGTCAGACTGCTGTCACTTTCCTGCTCCACTAATAGACTGAGGAGATTGTTCCTCCCCCATACTATGCGACTCTTCAATTCCACCCGGGTGGGTAAACGTTAACATTATACAAAGTTATAGACTGTTACACTTGCCTCGCACTCTTCACCTTGCATTTTTTGACTTGCACTGCATTTTTATCACTCTTTAATTAATATTGTTTTTATCAGTATGCTACTGCTGGAGTATGTGAATTTCCCCTTGGGGATTAATAAAGTATCTATCTATCTATCTATCTATCTATCTATCTATCTATCTATCTATCTATCTATCTATCTATCTAGTAGAAGAGAAGACATCTCATTAAGCAGTGGCCAATAATATCTGATTAACTGCAGAGAAATCGAAAACTGAGACTGTATATATTTCTTTTAATCATTCTGTAAATCTGAGATTTAGCTTTTTCTAGATGTCTTAGATTCACTTCAGGTTCAGGAACATATACTGATGGTAACATTCATAACAATACAGTATTTTATCTTGTAAAGATTCTTAGTGAATAGATGCGCTATTAAATGATCTGTAATACCAACATCATCATAAATCAAAATGATGTTATTTATTGACTCTATTTAATGCATTTTATGCATTTATTTATCCATTCAATCATACAGAATAATCATCTTTCGTTTATAGCCTAAATTTATAAACTGATGGCACTATATGTAATTAATAATTTAGCTGCGCTGTACTGCACCTAGCAACATGTTTTATGGCTAAAAACGATTATGCTTCGAAAATGGCAAAAATTGTATTCAGGAGAATCAGGTTTTGTAATTATCTATTCCCCTATTTTGGATATATTTGAAGAGACTACCAGAAAGGTCACTTTAAATTAGTACAGCAGTTGGAAGCAGTTTTTTTTTTTTTTTTTCAGTTTTGCTGCTGGAGGCATAGTTTAATAGAGGAAGTCATGCAGCGTGGATAACGCTTTAATCAAACAATGCAACCAGCAACTTAGTGTGAGACAAATTTCAAGTATTTCTATTCTGTTCCTACATTAACAATTGGCTGCTCTAGAATTCAAGCCTTCTGAGCTTATAGTTGTGTACCAATAACTGTAATATTTAAGTATTCAAAGTATATATACTCTGTTTGTTTCCACGCTATAGCTGCTTATGATAGTTATACAGATGCTGGAACAGTTGAGGTTGTTCATAATGTTTTTTTAAACAGTTATACGTAGAAATCATTGTTATTAGCTTTCCTAGATCTTTCAATTCTCTTTTTGTTTTCCATGTAGATTGATGTTGCATGGCATCACTGGCTCTTTAATCTAGTTATTCCCCAATTTGAAGTCCTCAGATTGGATAGCAGATATTGGCATTATCAAACCCAGAATCACACTGTCCTTTACTGTGTCAGCCTCATGAACACTAATTTTAGTGTACTGTGTTGCATATACAGCAGAAAGTCCCACATGGGGCTGAGTGGTCCGTTATCCAAGATCAGAGTGGTCCTTAAGGATAGAAGCTTCAGAGATTTATTGTTTCTTAAATCGATGAAGATGAGTTTTTTTTTCCTCCGTTTTGTTGCCAGCTAGCCATAAATTAATTTATTAATACATTATCAATAATTTACTTTTAGATACTGTGTATAGTTTTGTATTAAATCCCACCTTTCCTTTTTACAATTTTATGTATCAGGGTATTAAAACAGTCATTAAAATAAGTCTTCTCTAAGTCCTAAAATGTAATAAATCTACCCAAAGTTAACCAATTCCGTGTAACAGAATTAAGTTTCTCATTATTAAATCATAAAGGAAACATGCAGAAGCAGTATATGAAAATGCTTCTGTAATAATTTTCAATAGTGACATGCTACCATGTGCAGCAAGGCTTACCCTAGTAATTTCCAAGCAACTACACATTCACAGTTAAAGCTGCATCATTGTGTTGGATTATGTGAGTAGGCTTTATGGTGTAGTGAAGCACTTTATTTTTAAACACACTAAAATACTAATCAAATTTGACCCACTAAAAGTGCAGTTTGATTGAAAATCTTATGTTGAGTGTTAGAAGTAGTGAATATTGTGCAGTGGACTTTCCAGTTTGATTTAAACATTTTATATATTGTCACTTATACATAATAGTAGCTAGAATTCCACAAAGGGAGAAAATGAGTCATGTATCTTAAAATAACATTTTATTCCTATGCTTTCAACAACGTACCAGGTGTCTTCATCATAAGAAATTGATTAAACATACAGGAATCAAAGGCAATATATAGCAAGTAAGGATTTTTATTCTGTCAAATGAAAATGCCATTTAAAGACACTTGGACTTGAATCTTGCATATGCTGATAAAAAGAAGAACACTCAAATTATAAAAAAAACACTTTATGACTCATATGTGGATTTCTAGCTACTGAAATGCAAAATGTATCACAGATATATATTTTATAATATTTTTTTATATATATCAACTTATATAGATATGTTAATATTTGAATGGTGGAAACAATTTATTCACAAAACATACTTAATATGTGCAAGATGATTTACAGGAATGTCTCAACCTGTTTTCCATCATGCTCAACACACAAAAACTAACGAGAAACAGTACCATTTAAAGCCCAAACATACATTTTGCAGGAAATAGATGATACCACAGTCTGTATTCTGTCCTTCAGGTCATTGATATCATCAACTTTCCTGCTATACACGTGCTCATTCACCATACCCCATAACCAGAAATCACAGGGTGTCAAATCAAGGGAGTGTGGAGGCCATGGTAATGGTCCACCACAACCTATCCATCGACCTGAAAAGGTGTGATCGAGATGAAAATAATCCTTTAGTATTAACATAATTTTGACTCACTCTATGTATGTGTAAATATATATGAAAAGATTAGCAAAATCATGCAATGTTTTCATGCAACTCACATGTCAATACAACCAATTTAATACACGTATATCAAACAAAATACCTTATATACCTCTGCTTTAAGAACAGTAGTAGTTCAGCTGTGTGTTAGCAGTTGACAAATAAAGGCTATGTAATGGGCCATGGACACCCCCCAGTGTGTGTGTGTGTGTGTGTGTATATAATATATAATGTAGCTGTTGACATGTGTGATTAATGCATTCAATATTTCTATGATTAAATCTTCTAATAAAACCCCTAAATGTATCAAATTAATCTGTTCAATTTGTCCGTGCTTCACATTTAATGAAACAGTTTTAAATGAATCCAAGTTTATTTTGTAGCACTTGATTATTTCCTGTGTTGTTTCTTCATCCACACACCAGCAAGTTCAACACTGGTCCCTTGTAATAGAGGATCGTTCCATATTGGAACACAAAATACATGTACCGTTTTAATGCAGTAAGGGACACAATTTGATATGTATTTTCATACACATTGTTTTATATACAGTATACAATAGCACTTCACAGTGCAGAGAATAACACGAGAACAACTGAAATCAAACCAGTTATACAAGCAGAGTGAATGAGTTAAATTTTTTGCTGTGCTAATGGTGCACATGGGGAAGCGTTGCGTGTTGAGTAAAATGGCTGAGATCAGCGTCATTATTGCCATTATGCTGCGTTCACATATTGACATAAAAAATGTCACATCATGCAGTATAGCATAACTGTCCAGAATAAGACACTACACACAGTGATGTCTGCTATTACAAGCTGGCTCTTGAAATGTAAGAGGCTGTTGAAGAACAGGGCTCAGTGTGGGATAGAATTTCAGTGGGTCAGCCCTGTTGCTATCTATGAATTTGTTTGGCATGGAGCTTTTCAGTCACCCTGGAGGGATATCTGACCTGAAACATCATGGTGCAGGACACAGAGTGGAATCGCTCGATTTCTTATACCTCACTCACACTTCCTGCAACACAGACATGGTATGTTGTTGTTTTTTAATTAATTGTATGTTGCCTACTGTAGTCTACATTGTTACCTACATTAGCATATATTATATTGGAACCAATTAAAGTAGGCCATAATCAGTGCAAATTGATCATGCTAATATTTCCATCCATTTGACCTCAAGGTTGAGATAGTTGCTTATTTTATAATTTATAAATGATACATTCTATGACAATGTAAATAACTCCCTCTGATATGCTGTATATTTATGTTTTTCAGTCTGTTCTTTGCTATTTAAAAGCCTAATCTATACACATTTCCAATCTAATTAATGATTCCTCCTCTGAAGTTAACAGCTGTAGAGTTGACTTGTTTATATCACACAGTTAAGCGCATCTTGAGCTCTAAAAATGCTGATTGTATAGAAAGTTGAACCATAATTTTATGTTTCTGTTTTTAATATTTAATTGTTTGTGTAACTGTTAGTGTTTTTGGTATGTCGTCTTGCAATACAGCAGTCCAAAAAATATTTTGTTTTCTCAAATATTATAGCAACTCCTTAGGGGGTTGGTGGTGGTTGTTTCTGTTTCACAACTGAAATAATGTAATATCCATAGGCAAGCAACCATTAAAACAGTTTTTTAATTAAACCCTAATCACAGTTATTTCTTCTTTTTAGAAAAATATTAATATGCCTGATGGAAGTATGATGAATTGTGATTAATTTTAATCACTCGATTAATCGTAATTACATTTTTTAATTGAACAGCACCATTAACCTCTTTAATGGGGGCCCTTTTTTCAGTAGTCACTCACCTGGGGCCTCATGTATATCGCCGTGCGTAGAACGCGCACTATAACATGGCATAAGCACAAAAGCCAAAATGTGTTTACGCACAGAAAAATCCAGATGCAGGAATCTGTGCGTACTCCAACTTCCACGTTCTTCCGTTACATAAATCCCGATCAGCGTGAAAACTAACGCTCGTGCACGCGCATTATGTAACGCCCCAAATCCTCCCAGAATTACGCCTATTTGAATATGCAAATCAATATAAATCGCCCTTAAGCGCAGCCTTCTGTGAAAAGACAATGGCAAAAGCACGGGGAAAATATAAGAATTTCAGCGAATACCAAGTGGAGGCAAAGGAAAAACATACTATTTGTTCAAATAAACCGTGGTATAATCAACAAAATGAAGTTGATCGAGTGACATAGCGTGTTGGAGAAACTTGAAAGCTCACATTCACAAAATCGCACAGTGCCGGAAATAAAAAAGAAGTCACATATCAAAGTTGCCGTGAAAAGAAGAGTTGTAAGCCCACTGTCTGAGTGTCATATGAAAGTTTATTAGGGTACAGATAAACGGTGGGGAAAAAGCACGAAATGTCAACTTCAATCTCGACATTTCCACTTTAATCACGTAGTTTATTTTGTCATTTAGTAGAACATTATAAACTTCATCTTAAAATCGTTTAATTAACCAGTTTCTCAAATCACATCGTAATTAAAGTAGCACGTTAAATGCTTTGTTTTGTATTTGATCTTCTACTCGTATGTGCTCTGTGTGTGTGAATCACTACTTGCTTTTTAAACCGGCTCTCTTCCTCCAACTAGACACAGAGTCCATTACATTCGTGATATTACAGCTCTCTGAATAAATAAAATACTGAGATGTATACGTGATGTCATTTTCATGATGATAGGAGTTAAAGCACATTACTAAACATGTGTTTCACTTCGATGAAATAATTTATTGCAGCAGTACTCAGGGGCGGCTCTAGGCTTGTGGTGGTACTGGGCAGAGGAAGAATCTGTGGCTCCTTCGTCGGCCAATGTCAGTAAGGTAGCTTATCACGGTGGATGGCCACGTCCGTTGCGGACACTGCACAGCAGTCTCGTGCTCATGACAAGCATTTATCTTTTTTCGAAATTTGCCGCTGCGTTTTTAGCTGTGTTGTTATTTTCTCTTTCTGTTTTATATTCAATATATATTGGCGTGGCCACCCCAAGAGTCCTTGCTTTTCTTTCCCCAAGTAACCGATCGCCATACAATCAGCTCTGTAATAGACGTTAAGCCATCTGTAAGCTTAGCGCCGATTCTTCAAAACATTTAAAGAACATTGAAATATCTTCGTAGTACATGTTTAATTATTCTATCCTTCACGACACTCCCAGTGAAGAATATAGATTATTTAAATGAAGTTAAAGTTTTATGTGTATAATTTAACAAACATATTTTGCTGCATTTCACCTTAAAAATTATATCGTCATCATATGTAAATACGCACTTTATAAAGTGGCCCAGGTTGTGAGATATTATAACTGTAGTGCAAGTTTACAGTGGGGTGATTGTACTTATAAGTACAAACCGTTCTACAAGGAGCAATTGATTGAGTGCATTTAAAGTTCTTGGGATTAAACTGTTTCTGAACCGCGAGGTCTGTACAGGAAAGGCTTTAAAACGTTTTGCAGTGGCCGAGACAGCGTATCCTTAAAGCTGTATACCGATAATTCTCTTTCCGATCAGCTGCTGCTGTGATTCACACTCAGATACAGTGATATAAATACTCCGAGTCGTGCAGTGAGAGTAATATGGAAAAAGATGATCCGCTGTGGCAACTCCTAACGGGAGGAGCTGAAAGAAGAAGAAGAAGAAGAAAAAGAAGAAGGAGAAGTGAGAGTAACAACGCTAAAGCAGTTATGGTATTTGGAATACTATGGCTGTTCCCTGGACCATTATATTGTTACGAGTTAATTACAATCAGATGCATTACACTAATAAACAATATGCGGTTAGTTTCTGTGTATTTATAAAGCCGCGTCATGAAAATAATGAGTAATCACACAAGAACAGTACCATTGCTTTGACGCTCGGTGCCGGCAGTTTGCAAAACCGAGCGGAGAACTTGCGTACGACAAGGTATGAGGTACCGTGGAAAAGTGCGTGGCTTTACGCCAAGTGTAGGTTTTATACATCGCGATTTGAACGTGGAAAAGTTCTTACGCAACATTTATGTGCGTACGCACCGTTTATACATGAGGCCCCTGGTGGGTTTTTTTTTATCTGTTGTTAGAAATGGTTGACTTTTGCTAGAATATTATCTAATTCACATGCAAGTTAAATTGTTGGAAGAAAAAAAAAATTAAACTACAAACAAAATTATTTAAACAATTTTTGTTTAGGAACAACAAGCTAATTTCATGCTAGTTCTTATGTAGATCTATTTACACTATGTGCAGATTTTCCATTTTCACTTAGTACTTCAGTTGCATGGACGCACAGAGCAGCTCAGAGTGGAACATTGTAGTCTCAGCAGCAGTATATTGTTTCCCTCCTCTGCTTGTGTGACAAACACACTACACATCTCTTAAGAGATGTCTGTTCAGCATGCAAACATCTCTCTTATCCTTCCACTTCCAAGCCATCAACTTATTTCTGAATGAAGTGGCAACTTCTCCCGATTTCAATTTTTTTTGTCATCACAGATATTGGCAAGTCCTTTCTGTTTGATCTCACTGTTCCATCCATACCTCGTCAGTTTCCATTGAATTCAAAAAGTCATACAGCTCAGGACTGCTGTAGCAATTGTCTAGTCCTGTCAGATAAACTTGATTTAGTAGCTTCTCTGCAAGTGTTAGCACAATCCACAACGGTTTTGTAAAATTATGCACATCAACTCCTACTATATCGCTTACAAGTTCTGTATCTTTTTAAGCGTACATCATTATATTCCACACATATCCACTTTTTGCCTCACAAAGCTTATAGGATTCCATCCAAAAATGTGATATTTTTTGCAGAATGTATACATTCCATCCTAGATGCTTTTTCCATAGCAGTAAACTTTCATCGATCTGACTCTGGAATATAACTTCCAGAAAATTTTTGATTGCAGTGGTTAGTGCTGGGAAGTATACTGTCTCATACCGAAAATCATTTTTTAAGATTTTTTTATGGATTTTTCTTATACCACAATACAGGTTTACATAGCCTAAACAATGTTCAGAACATGCCGCAGTGGAAAACTGTTTAAGGGGGGACCTTTTTCACTGTTACACTGCTAAACACACTTGCAACGGAGTACATGTGTTAGTGGAGGTATTGAGTGGTGAAAATGGACAGAGAACATTCAGAAACTGAAGCTGTAGTAGACGATAAAGTTGAACATGATGACACAGAAGAACTTTTGCCGAAAAAAGGAACCATGTCTGTTGTCTGGAGATACTTTGGCTTTAAAAGGTTGGACGTGGACCAAACAACTATTTATTGCAAATGCTGTCGAGCTAAAGTTGTCGCCAGAGGCAGCAACATGAGCAATTTGCTGTGCCACCTCTGCTGCAAACATGCTTTGGTGTACTATGAATGCATGGAACTAAGATTGGCACCCTCCACGTCCTCTGGTAAAACTAAAAAAGCTAGAGGACACTCGAGTCAGACGTCACTTGTAGACGCGTTTGCTAGAGATACTAGATATGACAAAAAAAAAGCAAGCGGTGGATCGAGATAACCAACACCATTACAATCCATATAGCTAACGTGTCAGTGGACAGAGATTGTTAACATTAACAGAAAGTGTAGTTGGTTTACACAAAATATTTCCTATTTATTTCTTTTCTAAGACATGTTCAGTGCAATACAATTTTTGACAAGCATCTCTGGAAATTTTACTAAGTCTAAATGCCCCTTTGGATGGTTCAAAATATGTTGTCAAAATTATAGTTTAAGTTGTTTGCAAAATTTGTTCAATAAAAAGGTTTTATATTTTGACTGCAACTGTCATGCAATGTGATTCCTTCTATTCATTAGTGCCACTCCCTTGAAAACTACCACTTTATGGGGCCATGCAAACCTGTAATAATACTTGTGTGCACATTCAAATGTTTTTTTTGTACAATGTACAATTCTCATGACAGTGGAACAGGTTATTCTTAGCCAGTCTACTGCAGTAATCGCAATGGAAAATGTGGTTAATATCCACTTGTGCATGGGAAAAAAATACCATTGAATACCATGAAACCGGTATAATTTTGAAAAATACCGTGATATAGAATTTTGGTCATACCGCCCAGCACTAGCAGTGGTCAAAGAAAGGCTTGATTTTATACATCTTTGGAGAAACTGGTCCGGTGTCACTGTGTGCTCTATAACCAAATAATGCGTAACACATGTATAATTGTTACACAGAAGGAACAAATCTCAAAAAAGAAACTTATAAAACACCAAAACACAGGCAAAACTACTAACTGAATTACCACTCGCAAAATAAGAGTGGTAATTAAAGAAATTTCAAATGTTCAGAACATGCTTGTAAGTTTGTGCATGATAAAAACTGCAAAGGTACACTGCTGAAAGAAAGATTTTCGTCCACTAAAAATAAATGCCAAAACTAAATCCTTTTCACTTAGAAATGTGACTGAGGGCAAGTGAAAGAAGTACCATTAGGGGTGATCAGCTAAACTTTAAATCTAACAGAACAAAAACAGATATGTGGCCTCTGTAAGCATTAACCTGAAAGTCATTTTACCACGTTAACCAGAGAAGGTTCTGCACTTTGATTTGTACTAAAACCTGACATTTAACTGCAGAGAAACTGATTTTTCTAGACTTTTACTGAAGCTATATTGAAGCTATATTTACTGAAGTTATATGACATTTACTTAAGCATTATTGAAATGCTGGAACACGTCCTGAACCACATACACATATACAATCACATGTTTTAAATCACATCCATAAATCATACATTGGTTTGAAGTCAGATGCGTGCTTAAGCAAAGAAAGTGATTGTATATGCATGCATTCTGCAGTGTTTGTTAAGACATAAGTGAGCTGCCTTCCAGTACGGTGCTGTTCACTCGCAGCTTGCTTCATCCACTATGTGCCATGTCATGTGTAATTCATTCTCGGTCAAATTGGTGCTGGCGGTGTTCTTTAAATACTGACAGCTTTGCAGTAATATAAGACAACTGGAACAATCTGTGCAGAACTTTAAATGTGTCATAAATGAGGACAGACATAATTATTGATGAGCAGTTTTGCTTGATGAAATGTTGATGCAGTGATCTTTATGCAGTGAAGGCCACGAAAACCTGATTAAAAAAAAACCAAGAACAAGCCTGCTCCATACTAAAATGTAAAAGAAATGAGTTGAAAGCAGCAACCCCACCGTGAAAGCTAAAACTAGAGATAGTCAATGAGTCGGACACTGATAAAGTGCGGAGACAACACTGAACAATGTCTGGACTTATGAACTGTCTGAGTAAGAAATTGGTCTTAACTGACTCAAAAATCTCAAATTCATGCAAAGTTGGTTCTACTTTTAGGAGTAGGAGTAAAAGTATTTTAGCATTTTTCCTAATTTAAAAAGCTACTCCCAACTTCACCAGAATTTAATTTAGGAGAGCTTAGGATCTGTCCTAACTCACTCAGAGCTGACAGAAGATGCCATTCAGGCAGAAATCAGCACATCATCCTGGCAAAGGCATAATGTTTTAGAAATTCTGGATGACAATAAACTAAAAAAATGTATTTGAAAAATATAGTGATATTCATAATAAATAACATTACATGATGATTCAGCTACACAAAGAAGCTGTACACTGCCAGAATGAAGTTGGTAACGTTATGTGTAAAATGCAGCATAGTGATGATCTGACCTACTGTTTCTCAAATTTTGCGACAGACTTTGAACATCCTTACAATTTATGAATTAATACGCAAATTAAGACATTTCTCCTCCACTCCTCATGAGGTTATGTTAAATCAAGCTGCATTCATGCCAATCAGTACTCACATAAAGATCATTGCCTCAAGTCTAGATGAGCACACCTATGTGACTCGTAAGCAATGTCACAGTATTAACACACAAGTGGTCATGGATGCAGACTATATTGTAGTAGCCAGCATTATCCACTGAAGATAAGCAGGACTGGATGTGTGACTGACAGTGAAATATCACATAGGTACACTTAGCTCTGCATTCCACAAACTCCTGGGACATTCGCTGGAGGCGCTTCACTTCACCATAACAGCAGGAAGATGGCTTTCAGAATCACTTATCCAATGTATGAGAAATGAGTGATTATCATGGCAGTAATGGTTGCAAGGCAGGATCCAGATCTTGGCAGGTAGTCGGTGGTGAATGGTCCATAGAGGGCAGTACACCACCTAAAACTAACTAAAATAATAATATACTATAAAATAAATACATATATATATATATATATATATATATATATACTATTTTCTTCAATTATAAGGGCCACATTATTTCAGAGACCCATAACTACTGTTGGGATTTGTTCATTGTTGCCCAATCATAATTCAGTCTTCACTTAACCCTGTCTGTTAAATAACAACATTGACTTGTCCCTAAAATTTCTAATAGACAATAATAAATCGAGATCTAATAGCATTAAAATTCCATAAAAGAAGATAGGGTTTGGTGGGGCTAGGTCTTGAGCTACGTAATATGTACAGCATACAGAGCTTAAACGCTTTGTATAATTGTGTCTTGTGAGGAAACTAAAGATGACCAGTGCAAACATTTAAGATGCGCTTCCAATTGCTGTTATTTCAGCGCAACTACAGCCATTTTGCAGGAAATCTCTAGCAGAAAAAACATCCAGTAAAGAACTTGGGAGCACTGACAGCACAGCAACAAAGGGAGGAAAAATGCAATGACAATTGTTCTCTTGGACCGGATATTCCAACAAAACCCAGCAAAAAGACTTAGATGACTAGGAGCAGAGGAGCAACACAGGAAAGATAGAGAGGTTTCCAACATTATTTTGTTGGAATATGGAATACTGACAATACTGACAACTTGGACTTTTAGTATAGATATGGGGTCTCATTCATGAAACGTTTGTAATTATCAAACACACTTGCATGTATAAGGTGTTATTACTAAAGTCTTTTGCCACCATGAGTAAAACCTCGATTTTTTCTTAATACCCTGTATAGGTTCATAAATACCAATCAATCGTAAATTGTCAGACATGTACACGTTGTCAGTTCATTACCATAATCCACTCTCCCAACAATGCCCCACATCTTACCATATAAGGATGCCCTGCCACACGTGCCCAGGATCTGGCAGAATGTCAAAAGTGAATGGAAGAATAAAAAAAAACTTCAAAGATGCAGAGATCGAGATACTTTTCACAGAAATTAACAAAAGTGTGCTCGCTGTTGTGTGCACATCATTAAACGCCCATTCCTGTGGTATCTTCAATGGGTAACCCCTGTCCTCTATGAATATACACAGTTAGCCTATTTATACCTCTCAAATAATTACAGTTTAATTCATAGTCCATGAAAGATGAAAGACAAAATGTGGGATGAAAAATTTGAATTTTTTTAAAACTTGTCTGTGACACAATCTTCACCCATACTAAAGAGCGGTTTGCTTTTACCAATCACCTTGTAAGTGCAACCCTGGTTGCAAGAATCCATCCATCTATCCATCCTCTTCCGCTTATCCGAGGTCGGGTCGCGGGGGCAGCAGCTTAAGCAGAGAGGCCCAGACTTCCCTCTCCCCGGCCACTTCTTCCAGCTCTTCCGGGAGAATCCCAAGGCGTTCCCAGGCCAGCCGGGAGACATTGTCCCTCCAGCGTGTCCTGGGTCTTCCCCGGGGCCTCCTCCCGATTGGACATGCCCAGAACACCTCACCAGGGAGGCGTCCAGGAGGCATCCTGATCAGATGCCCGAGCCACCTCATCTGACTCCTCTCGATGCGGAGGAGCAGCGGCTCTACTCTGAGCCCCTCCCGGATGACTGAGCTTCTCACCCTATCTTTAAGGGAAAGCCCAGACACCCTGCGGAGGAAACTCATTTCAGCTGCTTGTATTCGCGATCTCGTTCTTTCGGTCACTACCCATAGCTCATGACCATAGGTGAGGGTAGGAGCGTAGATCGACTGGTAAATTGAGAGCTTTGCCTTACGGCTCAGTGGTTGCAAGAAGAGGTACTGTATTTGGAAAACCACACATCAACATACCCAGATCAAGCAGTCAGCATAGCCTTTGCTGAATAAGGCCAAACACATATTGCAGTGGTGTACTGGCTCTTCACCAACTCCCGATGGAGTACTATATAGTCTTGGGGAAAACTTTTCAGAGCCTGTGTGTCTTCTTAAAATCCTCCTTATTACACATCCATAACCACATACGAGGTGTTTTTTCTGCCTTAAACAGATAAAAAAGACTTTTCTAAAAAATACTATGAGCCAGGAACATCTCAATGCCTTGGTCATGCTATTCATATCAATGGAGAGGGTAATTGATAGGTTTTTCTCTCAAAAGGAAAGATGGGCACAATTCCAACATAAAACACTCATTTTCTAAGGTAATTCTTGATAATTACTGACCAAGGCAAACATTTTGTAGTATTTTTTTTCTTGTAATTATGTATAAAGATAATTTGGCTGTAGGTTGTGACTTGGAAACTCTTTTGAAAAATGTTGGTAAGAATATGTACATATATGACATACTCACATACATACAGGATTGTATATATTTTTGGTATACCTATTTCTGTTGTTTGTCACTCAGTCATTTTCCAACCCACTATATCCTAACGCAGGGTCACGGGGTCTGCTGGAACCAACCCCAGCCAACACGGGGCACAAGGCAGGAACAAATCCTGGGCAGGGTGCCAGCCCACCGCAGGACACACACCAAGCACACACTAGGGACATTTTAGGATTTACAGTGCACCTAACCTGCATGTCTTTGGACTGTGGGAGAAAACACACACAGACACGGGGAGAACATGCAAACTCCGTGCAGGGAGGACCTGGGAAGCGAACTCAGGTCTCTTTACTGCAAGGCAGCAGCGCTACCGCTGCACCACCGTGACTCCCTCTGTTGTTTTTATTCTGTTTTCTTAAAGTGTAAACAAAAAACACTGCAATTTATGTAGTATGTTGTGTGTATTTTGCAGAGCAGTTATGTTGCATACTGTAAAGTGTTGACCCACCTGTTTAAGAAACATCCCTAACTGCCACTGCAGGTAACATCCATGCATTCATGCAAATATCCGTACTTGCCAATTACCCTAAGGCTCATTTCTTTGGCAAGTGGGAAGAAAACAGCTGGGTAAGTGTGCATACTGTAAGTTGAAAATGAACTTAGCTTAATCCACTCTGATTAGGTTTTTCTATTAAATAAAAATGGGATTTTTTTTCTTCCTCTCAAATTTCTCTACTGGGGTTGTATGAGTGCCCTCTAGAGGTCATCCTCTATAGTAAATGTGTATTTCACATACTGGAAATGATATATGTAATATATGCTAAATTTGATTTTATGTTACAGAATGCATACTGCTTTTTCTTTGCAAGCAAGAATATGTTTGATGTTTTAGTAATTTTTTGTATAATCATATGTACATTTTGTATAAATGTTAAATTGTATCATGTCACCATGGTAATAATAAATGTGGGCTTTCCCTATTTTCTATCAGCACTGACAATTAAGAAAATTATATTTATGGCGGAGAACTGCATGCAACATAGATTAGTGACCAATGCTGAATAATGCAAAAGGGTATGTGACATGTCTAGCTTACATTTGTATGCAAAATGAACTGTCGCCAAAACAGCTCTCATCCACTAATAACTTGATGATGTACTGATTACTCTTAAACTAAAATTATTCCTGATTGCTGCTTTTCAACAAACCAAACAGAAGGCATATCTTCTCTGACTTTAAACTGGCGGCATATATATTGCTTATGCAAAAATTATAAACATGTGTTGCTAAAAGTTCATTGAAATGCAGAACATTTAGTGCTTTCTAAAATGATTATGTCCTGCCTTAAAATGTTAGACTTGTAAGACTGTAGTTCTTAGCTAGTCAGTTATTGTTTGTTAACTATAATAATTTATAAGTAATAATGATTTATATATTATTGTAACATGTGACTGTGTTTGTTACGTCAGATGTGAGAACTCAAAACAACTCTGCTGGGCTGCAGCACAGATGTTGTCTGCCTGCTTTTTAATTTTCTTTTCGTTTTTGACCAGCCCACTGATAAAATAAACGAGAGAGAGAAGCTGCTTGATGTTAGTAGCAAAAGACCAGGATTGTTTGTGATTTTCATGACAGAGACTGTGGATTGCTGTTGAAAAAGGGCTTAACCATTATTGCTGTCAAACAAGAATTGCCAGGACTGGATATAAGAGCACAATAATTCAACAAGAGCTAACATGCTAAGACTGAAAATAAAATTTGGAAAAGTATGAGTCATTACCAAAAATTCAGAACCTTTACTCAGACTTGCTCACCATTCAGATCAGTAATCTCTGACAAAGAATTAATGTTGCTGCGCTGGAATTTATAAAAAAGTGTTTGTGACAAACATCATGCTGTCTTCTGGGAAAGGGTCCCTAGGAAATATGCAGCTGGTCTTAGTAGCTTATTAACTGCCTGCTGAAATTCTAAAATGGCTATATGCCACAATTAAGAATAAATAAAAAAAATGAAAATCTTTCTCAAACAACAAACATATGAAAATGACGCTTGAATTATTAAAGACCGACGAACATTAAAAAAATGTATCTAATCAAAAAAAAAAGCATAATGAGAATGCAAGTGTTTTTCCAAATTTTAACAGCTTTTAGTATTGCATTCTGCTTTAAAAGTATCTTGAGTTTCATTTCTAGATGTAACGTTGTACATACATGATCATTTTCATGCAGTATATGCATATAAATGATTTTAAAAGCTAGCACAATTTGCCTAAATTTATGCCCCTTCCCCTGCAATTCCATATATGGACACAATTCATGTGCTATCACAGAAGGAATGACAGATGACCAGTGATGCTGGTGGAAATTTGATAAGGTTAATAGAATAACAAAATGAGGATTGTTCTTATCCAGATGTCAGTCATGAATACTTGAGGTAATGTCCTCCCTAGCAACATTAGTTCATTTTTCTTTTTATCTTATTTCTTCTGGAGAGCCCACCTTCACTTCCAGACGTGTTTTTAATGGTACAGAGCACACAATGTCACCTAAAAACGACTGAAAGAATATTGACAAACAATGGGAGGATTCAACTACATCAGGATTTCCGGACACAGATCTTGACAAGCCCAACATAATGAGTTATAGTGAAGATGTGAGCCCAGTTGACTGCTTTGCTTCATTGCCATGCTCTTCGTTATCACAAGTTTGTGTATCATCCTTATCCTTGACTCCAGTTGGTTACAATGTAAAACAGATAATACAGAAAATAGTATAGCATCTGGTTTGTAATGGGAAGACTTGATCTTCAACAGTTTGAGAAGAAAGTTAAGCGAAATCTACATGATTAATTTTCCCAGCTGGAAAATGCAAAAATAAGTTAACATGTTGTATCAAAATAGTAGAAGAAGTGGTAATTGAGATATGTGCTTTGGAAAAGGTTAACTAGGGCTATTTGAGATTAACTAACCTATTCTGAAAATAAATCTCACAGGAAAACAAATCTTTATTTCCTGGGATTTCTAAACTATAAGATTTTTCAAAAAATCCATTAAAAATGATATTAAGGAAAACATGGAAACTGAATCTGGGAAACATTTTCACAAAGGTTACATTGTTGAATTTCTAAAATTTCAGGATAAAGAAAATTGAGATTGATCCTGGTTGCAGAGTTTAGATGTGAAACTTTTCAACAGTTAAGTGCAAGCAAAGCAAAATATGGACAGGATATTTTACTAAAATGAAATACCAAGTACCCGAGATCATTCATTAACCTTCATTAGTAGGAATGTCAACCACTCAACCATAAATTGAAAAGGGAAAAAAAGGTGTTATCATATCTTACCTCATTAAACTCAAATATATCCTTCTTATAGGAGACATGTTTAAAGATCGACAAAAGGATAGGTTAGACTGGTGTTTTATTTAATTACTGCAAAGTAAAGTAGAAGTATTAATTCTTACAGCAATTCTGTGTCTCTATAGTAATTTCTAGCTCAGAAAGCCATAAGTAGTGAGAAAAACTGAAATAAAATAGATTAGTTCTAACTATATACAGTATTAATTAAATTGGAATGATCAAGAATATCTTTTTTGTTTATAAATGCATGTGCAAAGAAACCGGATATTCCCTAAAGCTTGTACTAACAATCTTTTAATTGCTGGAGATTTTAAGTATATTAGAATCTGCTTCAATCACAACCACCTAATTTAAAACCTCAACTGTTTCACATTGTTATAAACAATCATAAACTATTGCATCAAGGTAGTCTTCTCCACCATATTAGGAAATGTTTTTCTATTCAGTGCATTAATATTACTCGTGAATTGAATATTAATGATTGATAGTAATTTGCTACCGTCTGTCAAATCTTGCAATTATTACACCATTATTATTAATGACCATGCTCCACTTATCTCGAAATGTAGAATATCAAGCACTAGTAATTCAACTCAGGATTGTTAGAAGATAAACACTGACATAAAATTTTTGTCTTTGCTTATATATGCTTATAAATTTATTAAATACACAGAATGGAGCCACACTTGTTGTAGAATTAATTTCAAAAAATATTATGAAGAAAAAAATATACTGTAGATTAAAAGTAACACATGGTTAAAATGCCAGTGTTATGGAGAAGAAGAGTCTTGAGCCATTGTTATACATCAACTACAAACTTAGCCATCCTTTTACACCTACAGTTACCCATATGCTCTTGTTAATGCAGCATTGCAGACAAAAAAATCATGCATAACACTCTCTTTTATCAGCTAATTTTCACCAATCAGCTTTTAGATAAATACTATACTCAAAAAACACACCTCTGAATTAAGTATTATGTACAGTCCCAAACAAATTAAACATACTAAAAGTACCAAGTATAAGAAGTAAGACTTCTTAAATGTAAACTGTGTAAGTGTCAAGGAGGATGGATGGGCATCCCGACTAGGATGGAGGGTGATTTCCTATCTAGCCAGGACGGCATAATGACAGGACAAAGGGAGGGGAGGCACAACACAGGTGGGATGCCCTGCAATCTTAGTCCTGGTTGGGAACAAGGAATATTGGATGGACTGGGAAATGGTAGGTATCAGGAACAGTTCATTCCCTCACATTAGCAGGTAGCACATTTCCTAGGAGCTGATCCTAGTTAGGACATCGGCAAGATGGCATGTGAATTAGAGTTTGCAATTACAGCCCTGTCAGAGACCTTGGGTACCACTAGAGGGTGTTGCCTGGAAAGGATTGCTCTGGTTTCCACATAACCCGAAAATGATTCAGACATCTAGTGTAGTAACACCGGAAGCAGACCCAAGCCCAGTTTAAAGGAAGTCTCACCTCACCTTAGTGATGTCAGAGTTGGGAGGCATCGGGCGATCTCTCCAGCAGAACAGAAGGAACAGAAGAATTTTAATGTGATTGTGTATCTTGGCTGTATTCACTGGAAAAGATGTTAATGAGAAATAACTCCATATAAAAATTTGATTTTTTGTTCAGTGGCATTGTGTCTGTGGTTTCAGGTTTAGTGGCACCCCACCTTGTGGATACAACTGTTAGCAGAGACCAAAACACAAAGTTAAATGTTATAAATAATCTAATTTTCTAATGTAAAATGTACTGGTACACGTGAAGTCAGGATGTCCTAGTTTAACAGGCAGACAGTTTCAAGCACTTTTTTCTTTACCCTTACACAGGCCAGAATGCATAGTCGGTAATATCATTATAATTACAGGAGAATACTGTGCTGTATCCACTAAGTTATTTGTTCCCAAACTCAGTCCTGGGGACCCCCTATGGCTTAAGGGTTTTGTTCCAACCAACTTATGTTCTGAATAGAACTTATCACCTAATTAAGTTAGCTGTTAGTTCCAAGTTTCTGTGCTTTGAGGTTGATGTAATAATTAAAAAACAAATTCTTATTAAAATGTACTAAGAAGTTATAAAGATTTTTTTTTATTATTTTTTAGTAATATTTTCATCCACTTATTTAATTCATTATATACTAACTACTGGCTCTGACACTGAAGTAGTTGCATCTTTTCATCATTTACTGTCGTTTGCTCTGGCTGTGTCTGCTCTGCTTGTTGTTAATTGTCATTGTTAGGATACAATGAAGGGAAGAAACTAATTGGAAAAGGGGTAGAATAATAGGAACACAACATATGAAAGTTTAAAGCATTTAGAAACAGAAATATTTCTAAATGTCTTCTAAAAAGACAAATAATGCATAATAAGAAAAGAGAAAAAAAACAGCTAATTAAATGAGATCCATTATTATCACCGATTGTGAGCCCAGTTCAAACAAAAACCTGCAGGTCCCCAGGAACGAGTTTGGGAACCACTGCACTAGGCATATAAAACAATTCTGTAATTTTCTAAGCAATTCATATGATAATAACTTACTGATTAAGAGGTTGTCATTCCAATTTGGTGCATAATTACACACAAGATGAATGCTAAACTGTATTCTTACAAATTTGAACATTTACTCACAGAAGCTTCCTAGTTGGAGAAATGGTCATGGGAGTCTACATTATAGTTTAATGCATTATATGTATTTTGTCTATGTTTATACATATGTATGGCTCAATGAACAACTCACCATATAATCGTAAGTTAGAATGACTGGTCAGTTCATAACTCAAAGGCCAGGTGGGCTTCATTCATCCCCAGGGGCCTGAACACAGTACAGACAAACACTCTTGATAACATAAGGTCTTTTGCAAATGCTTTCATGATGAAAGCTTGTAGGTCGAGCCACCAATTATTAAGGCAACTAACCAATTATCTGTGTGTAACATCATGGGGTCTAGAACCCCACATGGGCAACATAGCACAAGGGATGGATTGCCTAAAGCTAAGAAGAAAAAGAAGAAAAGCTCATCCATCTGGATGTCAGCCTTGCCCTCTGAATTCTGAATCAAGACACTCTCTCCTGTGCACCGATTTATCCTTTATGGGCACTACTCAAAAGTTTTCACAGCCTTACAGAAAGTGTATTTTTTTCAATTTGACTAGTATGAATCTTTTTGAGTGTATTTTTATTAGGGCTTTATATTCAGGAATTTCTATTATTAATTTATTTCTGCTGCTATTAGTTATTTAATTTGTTACTAGAAACTGCTTTGCAATTAAATCCTTCTCTTTGCCTCTTAATAATGAATGTAATTGAGGAATAAAATTAAATAGAGGGTGCACAGTGCATATGGGTGAGTAGATTATTCTCAAAAAGTGAGAAGTAAGTTTAAAGGCATATAAGCATCCACTTTTTTTCACTTTAGCCTATGCTAGTGAGTCCCAGTCAGAAGCACTGGACATGTGGCAGGTTGGCAGGTACCATTCATAGTAAGTACCTGAGCTTGCATGTGTGTGTGTGTGTGTGTTTATTTCAGGGTATGCGGTAGCAGACCAACCAATAATGTATCTAGTGAGCTCCAATCACCCCACAATATTACACAAGGATACATCTGTTGTTAGACAGTTGAATGGCACTGCTGCCAAACCAAATACAAGTTGCAGCACATACAAAACATAAACTAAAATGTTCTTTCTGCAGGATATCAATTGAGCTGCTATGTTCCTTCAGATTGTGTGGTTGTTCCAGTTTTTGTTCACACACAATGACATAACTCAGCCTTTCCCAGTCTTTGTTACGTTTTACCATACTTAACGTAATGCTGATTAGCACAGGGCCAATTGGTGAACAGCTGCGAAGCAATCTGCTGAATTCAGGTCACAATACCAGTGGCAATGGAACGTCCCTCTGCTAGTGTTAAGTCACTTCATATCCAAGAAACATAAACTCTGCTCCTACCTATCCTATAGCTCATGAAATCCAAGTGTCATGGCCATTCAAGCCAATGAAGGGCTCAGTCTTAGTTGCTGTTCTGGTTTTTACAACAATAAGCCATCACTGTAACAGCATCATAAGCCCAGTTACATACAAGTATGCTTGGTTTTTGTATAAGAAATTTCCTAATAATAATACAGATTCAGTTGTATTCTATATAGAGTTTTATTGTGCAGAATGTTAACAATTGTTAAGGTTTCTGCCAGTGTCTTGGCGAATGATGCTTCTTATTTATATCTTGTTTTGTTACAATCAACGGCTGAGAAATAACATGTTTCTTTGTGGAAAACACAGTGAAGAGCAAGTTTCCCTAATACTGGGCTATGTAGTTATATTTTATATGATTTCTTCTCTCCCTTTTCTGTGACATCTACATCATTAGTTTATGAAACTTCATGCACAATTGTTCTTAGTACTGCTGTGTTTGCTTTGTTGACTGTCATTTCAGCTGTCAAACAAGTGAAACAGCATAGCTCTTCGCTGCTTGCTTCCTGCAGTACCAAATTGCTTTTTTGTTTGTTTTCTTGACAGGTAGAAACTATGCTGCATGTCTAACATAGCCTTGTTCTACTGCAATACATTGGTGACAGTTGAGATATGACAGATGTCAACCACAGGCAATGTTTGGCAAGCACATTTTTTTCACCTCTGTCTCACATAATAAAAGAGTGACAATAACGTGCTTCTATAAATGACCAGGACACTGAAAACAGAATTCAGAAATCACTAGACTACATTTACTGAAAGAAATAACATGATGTGCATTGTGCAGTTCATCTTGCTTTTTTTTTTTCGCATTTTCAAATATGAAAAACTCTCTGAATAAAACTGAAATTGTCTCTTTTTATAGAACTGACACAACTGGAGCTCCAGTACATCAACCAAATATTCAATTTTATCAAGAGAAAAGCTGAAGGATATAACGGCACAGGAATATGTGAATTTTTGGGCGGCATTTAAAACTGCTTTACATTGTAAACTATCCTCATTATTGGACAAATTGATCTAGACATTTGTTAACTTTTTTTTTTCCTCCCACTGTAGCAGCATGGGATGTTAGAGTCTAGTCCAGTTAAAATGATTGTGAGCCAGGGAGTAAGCTTGGACAGGGTAGCAGTCTGCTGTACACCATATTTATACATACTGTACACCCATATTAGCTTATCAAAGGTGCTGGAAAGGAGATCTGCAGTATCTTCCACTGGAGGGGACAGTACTCAGAATTTATGAGAAGTAAGTTTAAAACTTGCTTAATTATTTTAAAATTAACATATTGATTAGAACAGCTGGTTGAAGAGTAAAATGTTATATATTAAGGTATTTAACT
Source organism: Polypterus senegalus (assembly GCF_016835505.1). NCBI lineage: Eukaryota > Metazoa > Chordata > Cladistia > Polypteriformes > Polypteridae > Polypterus > Polypterus senegalus. The sequence goes on along the minus strand of NC_053168.1, from coordinate 69,344,745 downwards.
GAAAAAAAAAACCACTTACCACAACCTGTACTTGCACTAAAGTTTAGCTGCCGTATCGTATTCTGGATCTACAAAAATGAGTACAGTTCAAAAACGGATTACATTTCCGTTTTAGAAAAAACTAGCCAACCCGCAGCGTATCATACGCCGCATAATGAGGCCACTTTTTAAATGATTTTTAAGCACAGAGGAAAAAATAAGCATTTGAAAAATCCATAATTTAATAAACCACCAAGAAAAGTAACATTGCAACAATGCACGCTACGAACCAACATACAATTGTCTGTGACTGAAAACCGGAGGAGCGCCGTCGCGCTTTCTCCTTCCAAACCGAAGGACAGGGTTGAACGGCGCTAGTTCAGTACGCACTGCCCGCTTATGTGCCAGCCCCCAACTCCCTACCTGAGTCGCTTTCGTCTGTGCACAGTCCACACGCACCTGTGAGTCACGTTGACTGTTAATTTTCCAAACACCGCCTCAGTTAGTTTCCACGTTGAATTTTCATTGTTCTGTGCGGTTCTGGCTGCTTTTTTATATATAATCCACCAAGTCACACGAACATGGGGGGTTTACAAAGGGTAGGGACGTAATCAGTGCGAGCATATGACCCGCACGTACTGGGAATTTCTCGTTCGTGGGGAACAATTGCAAGCCACGGTCTCCATCACGAATGGGGTTCAACGGCTTACCTACACCTCCCCGCGCCGGGTAGACACACGTTGATCCATTCAGTGTAGCGCGCGTGCAGTACCGGACATACAAGTGTATCACAGACCTGTTAATGCTCAATCTCACGTGGCTGAAAGCCACTTGTCCCTCTAAGAATTTGGACGCCGACCGCTGTTGGGTCGTGTAACTATTTGGCAGGCGGGAGTCTCGTTCGTTTTCGGAAATAACCAGCCAAATCGCTCCACCAACTAAGAACTGCCATGCACCACCCACAGAATCGAGAAAGAGCTATCAATCTGTCAATCCTCTTTGGCTGCCTTTCTATATATAATCCACCAAGATACCCGACCACGGTAGTAGCGAGGTGGGAGGAGGGTGTGTACAAAGTTCAGGAGCATCTAAGAAGACGCATGTTTGTCGCGGATGCGAATTGCTGTATGTAGCGTGTAAAACAGTTTGCTAAGCTGCACGCGGTCTTGCATCGTAACCGAAAACTCGTTTTTTAAAGACTGCTCACTTCATTGTGTTTTAACCTCAGTTGTAAAGGATTGTTTTAATGATCCCATGGGAAACCCCTCGCAAACCGTTTCACACGCTGCATATGGCGATTCACCTCCGCGAGAAACATGCCTCTATGAACAGTCAACGTAGCTCGGAGGTACATGACATTAACCTGACCTGCACTGCATGTGGCCTCTACGACAGACGAACATAAATGACGCCATTTTTTCTGTGTCGTCACGTCCGAGTTGGTGGACGTGGCCCTGCGAGTTGTCGTCATATCCAATGGTCTTGGAGTTGGTGGGCGTGGCTCCTTCCTGTGTGCGCCATAGGTGTCTCACTTGTCGGCGGCTTAGTGAATCCACGCCCCTTCCGGAGTGCTTTTCATGGTTGTCTTGCCTTAGTGAATTATATATATAGATGTTATCTGCTGTGTGGCACACTGATGCAGTTTGTAGTGTTTGTACCTTATTTCTCTTCTAGATTGAGTGGATCCTATGAGTCTAAAGTGTTGTAAGCAAGCTGAAGAGTTTCATGCAATGCTATATGATTTATTAATCAAGAATATTTACCCATTATAGGCTCACAATCGGTACAGTTAGTGAAATTAAGGAGTCAGCACTGGACATAAAACATTAAAAATGCATTATGGTGCCATCCGGCAGTAAAGGCAGAGATAAAAATAAAAATTCTTTACATTTTTATAGTAACTTTCTCACTGCTCAAAGCGCTTCAGTGAGTGGGGAGCCACTTCAAACCACTAAGGTGCAGCATCCACCTAGATGATGCAATGGCAGCCATTGTTATGCCAGTACACTCACCACACATTAGCTGTTAGCTGATGAAGTGGTGAGAGAGAGAGAGGCAGTTAGAGACAGGGGATAATTACGGTGGTAGACTGACTAGGCCATGGAGTGCAATTTAGCCAAGACATCAGGATATAACCTGCTGTTTACGAGGGATGCCCCGGAGTCTTTTATGACCAGAGAGAGTGAGAGCCTCAATTTTACCTCTCATCCGAAGGATGAAACCATTTTTACAGCACAGTGTCCCCATTACTGCACTGGGGCATTGGGATCCACATTCAGATTACAGGGTAGCAACCCCCTGATGGCCTCTCCAACACCTCTTCCAGCAGAACCAAAATTTTTCCAGGTTGGTCTCCCATCCAAGTAGTGGCCGGGCTCAAATGTGGTTAGTATCAGGTGGATTACTTTTTCTGAATTGCTTGTGGTAGCTGGCTTTACAACCCAAATGTTGCAGGTTTGCATAAGTAAGTAAGTTGCAAATCAGGAAGAAAAGAGAAGATTGAAAGAAGAGAAGAAGAAAAGAGAAAATTGTGAATCCTTTTACATTACCTGGATTTCAGTATTAACTACTCATCAGTACTGACTGCTCTGCACTTGGTGCCACTGCTCTGCTGTCAGACCTCTCCTGCATATGGAAAAGTCGTCTCAGATGAAGGAGCGTTGAAATAATCAAATAGAAAGATTCTCTCATTAGACTGGATGGGCAGCATGGACCCCACTATAGAAAACCCAGGAGCGCCTAGGCAGCAAGTTGGGCCACGGTCTCCAGGACTGTGACTCATATCTTTATCTTTCTCTTCCATGATTGTACTCTCTTCCATTGTCAACTGCCCATAGTTCATCAATTAATAAAGGACAGATTTTATTGGTTTCCATTTATGTTTAATCAGTTTCTAACTTCTTCTTTGTGCATATTAGCAAATCTGCATTTATACGTATACCAGTTGTGTATTTAGTAAGTAGTATAATCTGTACTTGTATTTTCAGTGAGAATTGTTCACAGCGCTCTAAGCCTGCACTCAGTGAAGAGCACTATACAAAATTTTGTTGTATTGCATAAAAATGTGGTCTGATCTTTTCCTAATTCGTAATAATAGACCAACACAATCTGGTTATACAAAGTAAAACACAAACAATTTTACTTTTTTTCTGTGAATACTGAGTACATTTTTCAAACTACACATTCTGAGCTGGAAAAAGTATGTTCACCTTGCCAGATGGCAGGAAAGACAGGTGCCAGAGTGGCATGGTACTTGTTTGCATGCTGTTTGGAACATATGCAGCAAGGAGAAAATGACAGGATGACATGAACATGTAGAAATACCAGTGTAAAATTCATAGGGGGTAGACACATGTAGTGGGGTTCTGGTTAAACTCATTTTTAATGCCATGAACTGAGACTGGCAACAACTTGTAAAGGCATCTTGGATTCACAGAGAGGGGATCAGAGCAGTTTAAAAGGAGATCAGATAGGATCGACTTTGGGAATGATCGATGTCTGGGGAGTCCAGCAGAGATCGTACTGTAGCTTCATGTTTGTTATGAACACTTGCAAGCCTAAACATTGAAGATTTGTGAAGGTGTGTGATAAACCTCTAGGTAGACGAGAAGGAAAGTCAGAGTGTTTTGTTAGTTCATTTAAAGTGTGGAGGATTTTTTTGAATGAACAGCAAAGCTGCTGTTAAAGTAAAAATTATTTGAAGTGTTAGAAGGGAATTTCATCTTTTACTTCACTTTTGAAAAAATGTGTAATAGGAAGACTACACAAGAATAAACTTTATACTCGTCTTAATTCGTATTTTTATTTACTAAGGTTTTTGCAATTTTGTTATCACTATTTATTGGATGAAAATTTAAAAATGTTACTGTTATGCGTTAATATGTGATACCTCTATCTTTACAACCGTTGTTTCTACAGTAGATATAAGGAAATGTTAGGAAAGTTGGATAGATTTCTTTGAGCAATGTCTAACTTGAATGCAGTTAGATACAAGTTTTGATAAATGTTACGTTTGAGGCTCAGTATTGTAAAGAATGGAAATATATTGTCAAAGTACAAAACCCTAAAGGTCCCAAAAAAGAGCACTCCATTTGTGATATTGTATATTCCATGTATTGAGGAAATAGGATTATCTTCCTGCACTGGTACCAAATATTATGTGTGTGTTAAACTGCCAAATTCTGACTTAATTGACAGTAATTAATTGTAACTTTGGGATTAACTACTGTATTGCAGGATTTTCTCCTCGTGTCCTGATTAAGCTGGTACAAGTTCATTTGTTTTTTATTCCTTCCACAGTCTCATAATACTGTATGTATATTTGCAACCCAATAGAAGAATTGAAAATTAGATAATAGTATTTCTAAAGCATTAGTTCTAAATGAATGAAGTTACAATAGCAATCATATTTTTTTTAAATAAGGATTTTTTCTTTTATTTTGAGATGCACTAAAACATATGTGCAAGTTTAGGGCAAGGTATTAATTAATTTTCACAATGTTAATTTTGCCTACTAACTATTTTTTTTAAGTTTTTGTTTAACAGTTTCAATCAGGCTGCTAAAGCTGAATGTCAATAAGTTTTAAAATTGTTATTTAAGATTCCAAAATATATAGAGATATGCTCCAGAAATGTCCCATTGGGCAATGGTACAGGATATGCTGGACAGATTGTATCTCTCGGCTGGCTTGGGAGTTCCTCAAGAAGATCTTGAATTTGTAGCAGGGGACAGGGAAAGCTGGGCTGACCTGCTTGGCTGCTGCCACTATGGACCTTCACCAAAAAGAGCCATTTCAGAAGATGAGATGGGATGAGAAATATATAACTGTTGTAAGACAGTGAAAGAAATCTGATGAAATTTAGGCTGACATTCAGGCTTTATTCCAATTAATTTTGAACCCTGAAAGTTTATAGAGATCCTCCAATACATTTAGTACATACAGTTTGGATCAGTAATATAAAGCAACATATCATGTGCAAAATTATTATTTTTTGATGCAGTCTCTTTCCTAAAATTACTTGAATTTCTGGAAATATATATATGGTGAAAGGTTCAATGGTGAAATGGTGATGACCTGTCTCGTTCAAAGTTATAAAAAGAAAAAAAAAACAGCAAATAACAAACTTGTATTATGTACAGTATATGGATTTTGGGATTCAATGAAAAATTTTTAAGATGATGAAATAATCCCAGGTGACTCTGTTGCCCCCAGGGTATCTATTACCTTGCACCTACTTCAAGATTTGGTAGTAAATGTCTTCTTTCACATCCTCATGAGCCAGTTTCCATCTCCAAGAGTTAGTATGTCTGGATTCATCTCCTTCTTGCTTGTTGTGCTTGCATTGCAATTGGACTTTATCGTACATCTTGTGGAAGGTGAGTGCACATTGCAGATCATAAAGGTTTCTTGGACTGAATGTGATGCTTTCTAGTAAACCCCATATCTACTTTTAGCACCAGTAAAGGGTTCCAGCATCCCTATTCCTGGAAGAGTCTCTCTTCATTTTTTTCTGAACTATCATAAGCATCATTAATGGACTGTTTTTTGTTTGGTGCTTCTTCAATGCCCATTTGCCATGAGTATCCTTATCAGGAGCAGATATCTCCAAACAATATGGCACATAGACTTTTTGACAGCTCTAGAAGAACTTTGAGATCCTTGTAGAGGTCAGGGACACACAGTCTGAATGGATGGACCCAGTTTAAGGCTACAACAGTGGCAGCAGTTGTAAGGAGCTGTAGCCAGTAGGATGTTGGTACCTGTTAAGGTGGCAGCCCCTAGGACCTATTGGTGGACACCAATAGATAGAAAGATATCTTTACTTAGAGCATCATGTGCATTAAGTTTTAAGGAATAAAGCATCTTATAAAAACATCTATTATCTATAAATGTTCAGTAAGATTGGTTTCAACTATATTTTTGATTTGTGCTGTAGTGTGTCAAACTTATTTTTTATGTATTTATGAGCAAGAATCTTATTGACATTTTCTGTGGGTTAAGACTAATAGTTGTTTCATTTCTCTTGTGTCATTAAATTGAATTGTTTTTGCAAAACCAGTCTTCTTTTGTGGTGCTGCACTTTCATTTTCATCATCGGCTTTGTGATTAGTTAAGCCTGTTGCCATTCTGGTTTACTATTTATTTTTATTTGAAATTAAGAAACTATCTGTCCCCTCAGATGTGCTTTAAGTGTTGTAATAACGGAGACAAAAGTGCATAAAGGTTTGGGGTTTTCCGTCCCCATATACTGTACAGTTTGCAGAAAAACAATATTTCACAATTCTTTCAGGTCAGTGTTCATACAAGGTACAACAGACAACAGGCATGTGGAGAGGGGAACATTTATGAAGAGGGACCGGAAATTGGAGAGTAGGATGCTGGAAAGGAACCAAGGTGCAGTATGGGAGTCATGACGTCCTCTTTGGTGGACCGGGGAAAATGCAGAAGTGAAGGTGCTTGGCTTAGGGAAAGTCACGTGGATTATGGCGATGTAGTTTCTCTTCTGAGAAAACAAAGAAAGAACGGTTAGTACCCCATCTTCGTCCCCTGGCATGGTATGTTGCGCTGCTTATTGGGTCTTTCCGCGACTCCCTATGCGTGACAGTGTATTTTGGCAGATATCTCCAGATATATATTAATTTTAACAAAAATTCTTAATTTTTATTAAGCAAATTAAAAAAAGAATTTGATAACTAGCAATAAAAAACCAATTTGCTAATAGTAACTTGTATTAATAGTATTTGATGTTATTAGTTCCTCATCTTTATTGTTTCGAATGAAGGTCATCAAAATGAATAAAACCCTAAATGGATCAGCATTTGCAGACAGGCATTCTGACAAATGAAGTTTGAGGGCCAACTGTTTAAAACACATGTATGTGCAAAGAAACAGAAACCAGCATGGTATCAAAATCATTGCGAGTCATGTTGCTGTTTGTGTATGAAGTGCACAAAAGGTGGATGATAAAAATATTTAGCTTGTCAATTGGAGCATTACTCTCTTTTAATAATCACATGCCCTATGCATTGCTTTTTTGCAGATAATATTTTACAACTATTCTTACTCTGTGATGCTGGTAGCAGTTGTTGCCAATACATCAATCATAAAAGCATCTGTTTCATCTTTACTTTAGTTTCAGTGGATAGGTTGTTAAGCACTGGTAATCTTTTAAGAACAAGAAGACAAAAAATGACATACATTTTTTTTAAATATGGAGCGGAGCAGAGCACCACTTCTTTTTAAATTCTCTTTCTGCCAGGTTTTGTCTAAAATGTAATCCTATAAATCAGTAGCCGATTTTTGTTATATGCACATGGTGACCTTGTGTACAGTATGGTACAAATAAGTGTAGATGACACTTAAATATAACTTTGAAAAGTACAATAGTTTTATTTGTTACACATGTAATGAGGTTCCACCAATTCACACTAAGTTGATTTTAGGGTGTGGGACTAAAAACCATGATATCCAGATAAAATGCACTTGGAAAACATCCAGATTTCACACAGACAGGGACTGGGCCAGGATTCTGTGCCAAGGTTGTGCTTGTGTGACCTGCCCATTTAAAAACTTCATTTAAGTGCAAGTATGAACTGTGTTTGTGTTTCAATGTGCATTGTGATGGATGGCTATCTGGTCCATTGCTTATTCCAGCTCTGATGCCAAGTACTGCCTTGATAGTTTGCAGCCAACTGTAAGTACTCACTGCATTTGGATAAGTATTTTCTAAACATTGATTTACTCTGGAAGGTGCACTATCCAACTGAATGAAGGCATTAAAAACATAATGTAGCAATGTTACACTTTTGGGATACACACCTAGGGCACAACTTTAGCTGGCTTTAGGATATCAGTCTGCAGTGTGGTAGGATGATGAGGATGAGATCTGTAATTCAGCCCCCAGGTGAAAGCAGGGATTCCCTTTGCCTTTTACAGTACAGTGTCAACACCCCCATTGGTGACACCAATTGTAAGTATATGAGGTGAAGAAGGTCATCTTTAAATCACCTATGCATCTGCCCTTTCTCAGATGGGCATTATGAAAGTCACTATAAATTATTTACATTTTAAACTGCATGTTTCCTTAAAACGTTTCACATAACCTTAAATGTATAACCTTATTAGAGTTTTAAAAAATGTCCAAAATAACTAACCAGTGCAAAACTAAAAGGAAGCTTAATTCTTAATTCTTCATTCTTGATTTGTTTCTTGTGGCACAAGGACTACAGTGCTTTTTGGTTGTTATTATATTCCCAAAGGGAAAGGCCAAACCCACCAGAACACCTTAATAACACAACACTTCAAAATGTTTTAATATTAACACATGTATTTATTACTTTATTTAAAAGATTTTTTGAAAAATGAGAAATTCAATTATATCCCAAAACTCAAAATTCAGATCATAATTATAATAACTGAAAGAACAAAGGACTGAAATAAATTAATGAAACCAGGACAAAATTAGCTATTGAATCCATATCCAAAACCTAAAAACACTAAATACCAAAAACACAAGTCAAAAAGCCAGAGAATCAAAGACACTGCAGTCACAAAGACTACTAATGTCACACTGAGGGGGAAAAATGCGCAAACGCAAGCTGAAGAACACATTTGCAGGAAACAAATTAATGCCACAGAAAAGAGGCTGTGGCCACATGTGTCTTTAAATGGCCTCGAGGTAACTGTAGCCATTACAACTACAGTATTATGTTCAAGCTGGAAAAATCATGTTTGTTCTGAAAAGAATACTTAAAAAATTAACCTTGAGAAAAACAGCAAAGATTGGTTTGAAGGCAGGCAGGAGTCAAAGCCAGTAGAAAAGGTGATTGTTCACCAAAAACAAAGTGAGTAGAAAAAAAATCAAAGGTCATAAAAAATATTTGCAAGGGTCTGACTTTCAAAAATCAAAGCACAAAGTAGCACAGATTCATTTGGAATGTGCAAATATTTGGAAGCCGACTGTAACACTCCTACATTGGGACACGTGGGGTATGTAATAACCAGTGATTACGAACCCCAGTGTAAAAAACCATTGTTGCAGTAAACAACAAATAACAATATTTTAATGGACCATAAGATCCTTCAAATTTTATTGTAATGCACTCTGTTTAATTAATTGACTTATTTAATTAACCTACAGTATGTTCACTAATTACTTTTGTGTTATTATTTTTCTTTTGTTCACAGAGACTGAAAGAATTAAAGCAGAGAGAATTTGCTCGCAATGTGGCATCTAAATCATGGAAAGATGAAAAAAAGCAGGAGAAAGCACTTAAACGACTTCACCAGCTGGCTGAACTACGGAAACAGACTGAATGGTTAGTAGAAAAAAGCATAGCTCACTCTTTCACTCATTGTTTGTAATCCTTGCTGCATTCTTTAACTAGCTGAGACACTTATTCTTCAAATGAGGTACTGATTTTCAGAAATTTTAAAAACAAATTGAACTTCAAACCATTTTGAAATAAATATTATAGTGTCAACAATAATAAAATGTTGGCACTGAACTCAGAATGCATAGCCCATGGTGGTCTGATATGAACATAAATCAATTTCTTACCTTCATTTTTAGAAGCCATCATACCATTTAAATATTCAAAGCAACTCTAATACAGTAAACTCATGAAGCATATACAGTGTATCAGGTAATGGATTTTACTGCAGTGCTTCCTGATAAACTATATTTAAGTTAAGCTAGGAGTGCAAAGATATACAGTACAGTGCCCTCCATAATGTTTGAGACCAAGACACATTTTTCCTTGATTTACACCTTTGCTCCACAGTTACAAATTGCAAATCAACAAACAATTCAGACGTGATTAAAGTGCATATTGCAGACTTTTGGAGATGACAATACATTTTCTACATGGTTCCCCCATTTAAGGTCACCATAATGTTTGGACATAGCAATGTGGAAAGTCTTTTAAAGCCATCGTGTTTGGTACTTTGTTGCATGCAATAATGGCTTGAAGTCTGCAATTCATAGACATCACCAGTTGCTGAGGATCTTCTTCAGTGATGCTCTGCCAAGCCTCTAATGCAGCCACCTTCAGCTCCTGCTTCTTTCGTGGGCTTGTCCCCTTAAGTTTTCTCATCAGGGTATGGAAGGTATGATCAATTGGATTTAAATTGTGTGACATACTTGGTCATTCAAGAATTTTCCATTTCATTTTTTAGCTTTAAAAAACTCCTGTGTTGCCTTAGCAGTATGTTTGGGATCTGTATCTTGTAGGATGAAGCACCATCCAAAGTGTTTGGAGGAATTTACTAGAACCTGAGCAAATAAAATGTTTATATACACCGTTGAATTCATTGTGCTACTGCCGTCAGCAGATACATCATCAAAGAAGATAAGTGTGCCAATACCTCTGGCAGTCATACCACTACCACCACCCTATTTAACAGATGACGTGACATGCTTTGGATCTTGGGCAGTTCACATCTCCACAATTGCCATCACTCTGTTACAGGTTACTTTTTGAGTTGATGGCCTGATATTCTTTCCAGGAATTCCTTGATATTTTTTAAAATTCATGATTCCTGTACTTATGTCAAGTTGCCCAGTGCCAGAGTAAAAAAAAACAGCCCCATGGTAGAACATTCACAGCACCATGCTTTACAGTAAGGGTAAGGTATTGTTGGACGTTAGCCATTGGCTCCTCAACTAACACAGGCCCTCCTGTTAGGCCAAAATAGTTAGATTTTGGACTCATCTGTACAGAGACAAGACTAAAAACTCAACAGTCTACAGGCTATGCAAAGTTCAAGATGGACAGCTTTGTTCCTTTCTGACAGAAGATGCTTTTTCTTGGCAACCCTTCCATAGATAGTTTCTTTTGGGGTTCTTATTGTTGTTAATCTATACACCATTGCGGCTCAGACAGCTAGGGAAATGTGTAAATCACTGGATGTTATTTTAGGATTACATTTTACATCAGTTATTTTCTTTGTTATTTTTGTTGTGGCCCAGAGTGAAATTTGGCAGGGTTAACATGGTTTGAAATGCCCTCCACTTTTATTCTTTTTGCCTAATAGTATTTATTTATTTAGTCAACATATTTTTAAAACAGATTAATGAGCATCCATTACTTTTTTTCTCAGTTCCGCTGATGTTATCTTACTTTGTTGTGTTAAGAAAATTACTGACCAGATTTCTTGAAGTTATTTATGTTTTCGCTATCATAGAAAAGTCAGTCAGTCAGTTCCCAACCCACTATATCCTAACACAGGGTCACGGGGGTCTGCTGCAGCCAATCCCAGCCAGGACAGGGCGCAAGGCAGGAACAAATCCCGTACAGGGCGCCAGCCCACCGCAGGCCACACACACACACCAAGCACGCACTGGTTTGGTTAATTGGTCAAAACTCTGTCAAAGACCCACCCACTCCTGCTTTACCGTAATGAAAGTCGTAGAACTAAAGGTTCACTTGTTTTTTGTATCATTTAATGCTGCATGGATATTTTCTTTCAGAACACTCAAATTTGAGAATACTCTACTTATGTTAAATTAGGAAGAGACAAATGTCAATTTCTGGTAAAAATAATGTAATGGGTTTACAAACTTTCAACTGTACATGAATCGCAGGTTTGATGCTGGTTGTGACGCTAATTATGTCAACATTACACATCAGCTCTGTGGTTCTTTTCGTAGGCCAGAAGATTTAGCTAGGTCAATTCAAGAGTGAGGCAGAGAGGCACAGAAAAGAGAATGGAAAAGGCTTGCTAGCAAATGATTACTGTAGTAGCAGCAAACGTATTTCGGGACTTGTTCTCACATTTTGTATGATTTTTTTAAAAGCATTTCCAATTATACTTAGCCTTATGCAAAATCAGAAAATCTAAAAAGCTGTCATACTTTGGTCAAAGTCACCACCAGAAATTGCCCTTGCAGAACTGCGAATTATCACTTTCCTGACTATTCAATTGTGTTCTTCAAAACTTTGACATTATATTATCCAAATCAAACTTTTTGGCTATAATGCTGCAACCTTCATCCCACCCACAGAACTGTAAAGAGAATGACAAAGTCTGCAAGAGAAAAGCACTTGTTTACTAACAGTTTAAACTACTTTACCTGCTAGAAACACGTGGTGCATTCTTTATCAATAGAATCTCCATTTTAAACAATACAGGTAGTCCCCCCAATGACATCCGAACGCGGCTGCAGATGCAACGCATGCGCCTCAGTAACTTCCGCTCCGTCATCTTTGGCCTGGGGATGCTGCAAGCGGTGGCTGGACGGAGGCTGGAGGGGGGCGATTTCGCTGCCCGCGCAGTGTAGTGTCCCTCGGGCAGTTTCACTGCCCGCACGCTACAAATGGCTGCCTCGTTCGTTCTCACTTGGGCGGCTGGTAATGCTGCAAGCGGTGGCTAGATGGAGGCTGGAGGGGGCTGATTTTGCTGCTTGCGCAGTGTAGTGTCCCTCGGGCCACTCCTGGCGGCAAGCGGTTTCACTGCCCACCCACCACACACGGTTGCCCCATTCGTTCTCGGTGGGCGGCTGGTAATACTGCAAGCGGTGACCCGGTTGTGGCTGAATGGAGGCCATTGAGGTTGAACGGGGCGGCGGGGGTAGCATTGTAGTGTGCATCGGGTGTCCGCCTGTTGAATGGCCGATTCACTACTCGCCTTTGGCCGCACCATGTTCGTTCTTGGTGGGCGAACGCTGCAGGCAGCATACTGTAGTGGAGGTGACTGTGAGGTGGGCTGGTGATGAACTGCCCCCATTCATTATCAATAGCAAGCCTGCTTGTACTGTTACGCACATAGCAGGAAGTTGTCTCTTATCAGAACATCCTGCTGTGATAGCGTGTACAGTGCTGTGCAGAAGAGCTCATCTTAATTTTTTGTCTTCACCCTTCAACAATGTCTCTGAAACACAAATCTGATGCAAGTTCTGGTGATACAGTAAAGAAGAGAAAAACCATCACCATTAAAAATAAAGTAGAAATAATAAAAAGGTCATCATTCATTGGCGGAGCACTTGGTTACAGTCGGTCATCAATAGCATTTGTTAAATTTATGTACCTCTTCCAACTTTCATACAAATTCAACTTAAGTACAAACCTACAGTCCCTATCTCGTACATAAACCGGGGACTTCCTGTACAATGATAACAAACATTAATCAGCATGAAGGGAAAGGTTGAACTGTAGTTCATGTAAAAAACTGTTTCAATTATTATTAAAATATTAATATCAATTATTCAATTAGTGGCTGATGAGAATATTTTTTAGGTTAATTTTTGTTTTTGTACTCATTTTTATTATTCTTGATTATTTAAAATATAGTCTGCATACTTTGTATGAAATTATAGCCTGTCTTTTTTATGCTGAGTGACTATGACATTAACATTCATGTTAAAAAAAAAAAAGTAATCCTATTCTAGGAAATGAACAATTCTATTCTTTTACTTTACCACATGTTTTGTTTTTATTCTCACAACCTTCCAAAAACCAAGATACTTTAGGGCCATGTGTATCTCATCTCTTTCTGGCCTAATTTTTTTCTGAATTACAAAAAAATACAATAACAGCTATGGGAAACGTAGGTCTCTGCACTAATATTAAAAGGTTAGGAAGCCCGATGGCTGTCTTGAAGGCCTAGAGCCCTTTAAGCAGATCATGGCTTGGTGGTGCAATAGCCTCGGAGGCCACCAGAGGTTATTCTGACTTGGTGGTCCCTAGACTTTATGGGCCTATCACAACCAGAAACCTTAATTATTGCTAATTTATTGAGGGTATTTTTACCTGTATTTTAGATAATGGTGAAACACTGCACCATTTCAAAGACATCTTTGTTTCCCGGAATTCTTTCTTTAAATACCATTTACCCATTATGATTTGCCAGCTCTGAAAACTCAAAAGCAGACCTTAAACAAAAATCTAGGCTTCAGTGCTCCTGTGAATTCTTGGAATATCAGCCTGGCCCCTAAATTGAGGAGCAACCTTCACAGTGCTTTGAACTAAAGAGTTCCAAAGCATGAAAGCCCCAAAAATTCTCAACATGCCCACTGTAAGGGGGAAAAATGTCTAACCCCAGCTAGTTTTAAAGAGGACAACAAAGAATCAAGTATTAAGTAGTGAAGCTCAAAAGAGCACAAAAGGCACAGCAGAGGCTGTCTGAAAAGGTAAAGGCAATCCAAGGCAAATCAGCCCAAATGCATAATCCAGTAGGTGGAGTCAAAAACAGTGGAAAGGTTTAACATATCCAGGAAATCACAAACACGCACAATTACAATAATCACTAGAGAACTCGCCTCACTATATGCACATTCAATGAACCACAATGGACTAAGGGATTTCCTCAAACTTTATGGAGAAATATAAAAAGGATGTTCCCTAATTACAAACGCAACAGAAAATACATACCGATATGAAAAGTAAAACTTCACAAACTACAGTGTAACCATATATATATATATATATATTGCAACACTAGAGGGTGCTGTCGCTCCTCAAACCACGCAGACAAACGTCCAGGACACCAGGAAAAAGTACCAGAAATAATTTGAATTTCTCCCTTTCGATATTGTGCCACAGAAGACACCAGAATCACCACCATAAATCAATAAATCAATAACAATAATAATAACAATAAATCCTCCTCTCCTCCCAGGAGCTCCGTCACACTACCTCCCAACTCCGGCTCAACTCGCTGGGTTTCCCAAAGTCGTTTAAATAGTCTGTGACCCAGAAGCTCTCCTGTTCTTCTGTCCATGTGATTCACTAACACTTCCGTGTCAGTTGAAGATTTATATTTTTTCTTCAACCCGGAAGTACTTCTGTTCTTCCATCCCCGTGACTTGGGAGTACTTCAAGGCTATAGGGAAAATAGAAATCCCTGTGTCTCCCTGCAGTGTCACCTGATGGCACCCATGGCACCCAGCAGGGCTGTGAAGAAAAACTCCATCTTCCACAATGCCGTGTGGGAATCCGGGGCACCTCCATGCTGCAGGGAGGACTCCATCTAGTGGCCTGGATGTGTTGACTGTGATTCAACCCTTCAAAGTTTATTGCATTTGTATATTATGGATTATATTTCACAGTTTGTTTTTTGGATGTGGAGAATACATTGTAATAATCCTAAATTTCTTAATAATGCACTTGTGGTATATAGTTCAGAATATATTTACTGTGTGGTTTGTACTAATGTCTCCTGAAACCATGGCAAAAGCTTTAATTGACCAAGACGAGGAGTTATGTAGAATTTCTCCACCTACACAGAAATTGTAATAATGAGTTTCCATCAGTAGATGGGAGTAGAGTGCCCACACTGATTCATTTGAATTCTGTGATACTGTTCAACACAACCATATATCAGAAAAATAAATGTCAGGTAATAATATTCTGAAACCCATAGTAAGAGTTACACCAACATTGTGCTAGTTAGAATCATGCTACAGGGAAATTTTGGATTGTTCTATTATAAAAAATAGGGATAGCTCCTATCCCTTTTATATTTTCTCCAATACTTTATTTGCTCCTGTGTAGCTTTTGTAATAAAAAAGCAAAACGAAAACGGTATCTTTTTTTTTTTTTCTCTCTCTTTGAGAGTAAACAAAGACATAGTCGGGGGACAGACAAATGGTCATGATACTGAGAGGAAGAGGAAATATCAATCATGAAAAACATTAGTAAAACATGAGTTGGAATCAAAGTCTGCTGCACGACAGACACACCTCAACTGAAGATCAAATTAAGTTAAAAACCATTTCATCTTTGAGATATGGAAGCAAGTGGCTATACCTGAAGAAGGCAATGAAAACACAGGGATAATTTTCGAATTATGCAGAGTGACTGTGCTGAGGTTTGAAAACAGATTCTAAAATTGTGAGGTAATAGAACTGATTTTTGTACCACACATGACATTTCATTAATTTATTCATTAATTTCTATGAAAACATAGCATTATCGTAACAGCAAAGGGTGCAAGACAATAAGCAACACTTCATAGAACACAAATTATATTTATGTCACACTAAGTTACATGCCTATACTAACTGAATGTAGTACCATCTATATACTCAACCTGCAATCTTTTTGGAAGGTAGACATAATATATAGTTTTTAAAGAATAATTAACACAGACATTGCATTTATATTGCAATTTACATATACTCCAGCAGACCCCTGTGACCCTGTAGTTAGGATATAGCAGGTTGGATAATGGATGGATGGATGTAGATGGTTAAGGCCAGTTCATTCACCACCAATTTGCAACATGCACCTGAATAATGTGACAGCAGCCATTTTTATGCCAGTATGCTTACCACACAGTAGCTATTATGTGGTGAAGGGGTGAGAGAGAGGTGGTTAGCCAATAAGGGACTGGGGGTCATTAGGGGGCCAGAATGACCAGGCTGTGGAGGACAATTTAGCTAGGACATCGAGAAACACCCTACTCTTTTAAAAAGATGATCACAGGTTAAGTAAGGTCTCATATGAAGGATGGTGCCAATTTTTACAGCACAGTGACCCCATCACTGCACTGGGGCATTGGGATCCACATACAGACCACAGGGTAAGTCCCTCCTGGTGGCCTCACAAACACAGAGAAAATGTGTAAAGTCCATGCATTGGAGGGCTTGGACCAGGATTAAGCCCCATATCTCTGCACCTTCTGTACCCACTGTGCTAAACCTTTGACCAATGATATTAAAATATGAGCTAATTACAAGTTTAATAATTTGGCTTTGAAAGATAATAAGTAGAAATTAGGAAACTTTTCTAGAATATATTGTTAAATAAAAATATACAAAAAGGAGAACACCCATTTTACAACCAAATACATTTATTACTGGTTAATTTCGAATCAAAATTAATTTTCATATGTATGTAGAATTCATAAAACTTTACAAAAATCTTACTCTGTGCAGAAGATTTGTTACCATGTACAGTAAATTATTTGCAGCACATCTTGCAATGTTCTTGTATAGCTACTCTTCATGAAATGCAATAGATAACATTGCAGCTTCATGGTGTGGGGAGATGGAGTTCCAGTCTTGTCTGTGTGGAGTACGTAGGTATTTCCTGAGTCCAAGTGAGTTTTCCTCTGGGTGCTCCCTCATCTACAAACGTGTGACCGGTGACTCTAACCCGGCCCTGTGTTAGTGGTGTGATGGGTAGTTGCTCAGTCCGGTATAAGCCATGTGATACCAACGTAGCTTCCAACCCCCATAACACAGTAATTTGACTAGTGTACTCTTCTATTGGATAGACTGTTGGATGGGTAACTTTGACATATTCCCAACTGAGTAGCCTATTATGAAAGCTTCTTCAAATTTACATCTTCTGCTTCTTGTAATCTGTCCATTAATAAAAAAAATCGTCATGTTTTGCTAGATTTAACCCTCTAACAGTTCTTGGATTGTATACACATCTGCTATATTTTACAGTTTGGGTTTTTATATTCATAAATTTTGTTAACACTACACTTTTGGTTTGCACACAATGCAAGTGTTTTATTTGTTATAAATGGTGTAGAATGTGTTTTCTTATTCCTTGAGGCTACATATGGAAGTCATTTTCCTTGAAGACTGTCAACCACAGTACAGTTCTAGAAATTGTGTACTGAAGTTGTACTCCATTAACCCTCTTGTAAACTGTTATTGAATTAATCCATATGGTATATCACAAAGCTCTCTAAACTAATCTGTCTTTCTGAGTGCACACTGCAGTGATAAAGACATTATTATGTAAGAAGAGCTAACAGCACTTGCATTACACTACTGGAATTTGCAGTGAACCCAATGCAGTATGTACAATGTTGTAGTGTGTTTTTATTTCATAAAGGTAAACTTCATGATGTGGAGAAAGTGAATCAGGAAGTGCAACGGATTAGCAAGTAGGGAGTAAGGACAGCCATAAAGAGGATGAAAAATGGAAAGGCCGTTGATCCAGATGACATACCTGTGTAAGCATGGAGGTGTTTAGGAGTGGAGTTTTTAACCAGATTGTTTAATGGAATCTTGGAAAGTGAAAGGATGCCTGAGGAGTGGAGAAGTATTGTACTGGTGACGATATTTAAGAATAAGGGGGATGTGCAGGACTGCAGTAACTACAGGGGAATAAAATTGATGAGTCACAGCATGAAGTTATGGGAAAGAGTAGTGGAAGCTAGGTTAAGAAGTGAGGTGATGATTAATGAGCAGCAGTATGGTTTCATGCCAAGAAAGAGCACCACAGATGCAATGTTTGCTCTGAGGATGTTGATGGAGAAGTATAGAGAAGGCCAGAAGTAGTTGCATTGCATCTTTGTGGACCTGGAGAAAACATATGACATGGTGCCTCGAGAGGAGATGTGGTATTGTATGAGGAAGTCTGGAGTGGCAGAGAAGTACGTAAGAGTTGTACAGGATATGTATAAGGGAAGTGTGAGAGTGGTAAGGTCGGCGGTAGGAGTGACAGATGCATTCAATTTGGAGGTGGGATTACATCAGGGATCGACTCTGAGCCCTTTCTGTTTGCAATGGTAATGGACAGGTTGACAGACGAGATTAGACAGGAGTCCCTGTGGACTATGATGTTTGCTGATGACATCATGATCTGTAGCGATAGTAGGGAGCAGGTTGAGGAGACCCTGGAGAGGTGGAGATATGGTCTATAGAGTAGAGGAATGAAGGTCAGTAGGAACAAGACAAATTACATGTGTGTAAATGAGAGGGAGATCAGTGGATTGGTGAGGATGCAGGGAGTAGAGTTGGCGAAGGTGGAAAAGTTTAAATACTTGGGATCAAGAGTACAGACTAATGGGGACTGTGGAAGAGAGATGAAAAAGAGAGTGCAGGCAGGGTGGAATGGGTAAAGAAGAGTGTCAGGAGTGATTTGTGACAGACAGGTATCAGCAAAAGTGAAAGGGGAGGTCTACAGGACGGTAGTGAGACCAGCTATGTTATATGGGTTGGAGACAGTGGCACTGACCAGAAAGCATGAGACAGAGCCGGAGGTTGCAGAGTTAAAGATGCTATAATTTGCACTGAGTGTGATGAGAATGGATAAGATTAGAAATTAGTACATTAGAGGGTCAGCTCAAGTTGGACGGTTGGGCGACAAAGTCAGGGAGGCGAGATTGCATTGATTTGGACATGTGCAGAGTAGAGATGCTGAGTATATTGGAAGAAGGATGCTAAGCATAGAGCTTCCAGGGAAGACGAAAAAAGGAAGGCCTAAGCGAAGGTTTATGGATGTGGTGAGAGAGGACATGCAGGTGATGGGTGTAACATGCAGAGGACAGAAAGATATGGAAGAAGATGATCCGCTGTGGCAACCCTTAACGGGAGCAGTTGAAAGAAGAACAAGAAAGGTAGACTTCAGGCAAAATTCCTTTTTGTTATTTTGGTACAGTGTAGCACTGTGCTTCTATTACAACTAACTTTTAATTAAACAATGCATTTTTATAAAAGCACAGCAAGCACAACCATATCACCATGCTAATATATTCATATCATCATTCGGAAATAATGTAGCATTCTGGACTCTGGTGAGTGTTTTGTTTCAAGTGACAGTTCCAAATGGGCTTTTGAAATGAAAGAATTATCATTGTTTATTTGCTTTAATTGGTAGAAGTATTATTTGTTTATTGTATTCAGTTCTATAAATTTGCAAATCTGTGTTCTGTTGAAAGATAAACTACAATTTTCAAGACAAGTTATGCTCAAAACACATTAGCAGACCTAATATTTTTATTATTAAACAATAGACTGCCGTGTTTTCCCTGCCTTGAGGACCCTAATTATTGTAAAGGATCTTTGACATTATTATCACCTCGATGGACTATAATTACCTATAACATCTGTATAAGATTTACACTATCATTCTAAATTGGCCGTAGTGTGTGCTTGGTGTGTGGGTGTGTTTGTGTGTGTCCTGCAGTGGATTGGCACCCTGCCTGGGATTGGTTCCTGCCTTGTGCCCTGTGTTGGCTGGGATTGGCTCCAGCAGACCCCCGTGACCCTGTGTTCGGATTCAGAGGGTTGGAAAATGGATGGATGGATGGATGATTTATTAGATTTGTTACACTTTGGTTTCTATTTTTGTTCTTATGAAATTCACGAAGAGTACAGATGCACTGCTTGCATTTTACAATTTACTTTGATTGTACCATTAAGCTTGCTAGTATAGTGTTTTGTTTTTTTTTTTGTTTTTTTTAATATAATACCAACTGCTTTGTTTTTTGAAACCTAATTGCAGACAGTCCCAATTATTTACCTGTTTCCTAAGGGAAGAAGTTGATTAATTTAAAATAGTTCATAAGGCAGAATAACTAGTGCAGTCTGTATTTTCAGTCAGTTAATTTCTCTGTTCTTTATTTATTTATTTATTTTTTGGAGTGAGTGCACCTCAAAAAGAAAATGCAAAATCTAATTCTTAGCTGTTAAGAGGACTAAACTGTTATGTGTTCAAAATTGTTTTCTTTGAAAGCTTATGAACTCCATCAATAAAGCACTCACAGCAAAATGTTGGATACAGCATTCTATACAATTCATCCATAACAGATCAGAGAAGTATGGTACAAATCAAAATATAAGGATAAGGACAATATGAATTTCTTTATTTTTATGGTGCAGCTGGTGACTGTCATAGCCAAAATGAACTTTCTGTAAAAATTGAAAGATTTATGGGAGAAAGATGGCCTGTTTTTAAGGACATATCAGTGGGATTGTCACATTAACAAGAGGCTGTTGCACTGAGAGAAGTGATCACCATCCAAATTCCACAGAACAGCACTAAACTTCAAAGTAACTAATGATGGTGGGCAATGGATGCACATATTACTAAAATAAATCTCCAACAAAGGGCACCTTGTTTCTCAAACATTTTCGTTATGGCCACAGGTAATGCAAATATGCTAATAAGCAACAAATACGATAATTCAACCCTAAGCATCTCTCTAACTTGCACGAAACCCATCCATGCAAGAAACAGAGAAATATTCTCTACAACTTCAGTTGTGTTTATAAGAATTGCTTATAAACACTCTGAAATCATTTGTTTTTTTGTCCAGTACCTCAGTATCTGTAATATAGGCATGTGGAGATTCGAGATTGTTGAGTACAAATATTAGGGATGCGTCGATTAATCAACCGCCAATCAAAACCAGTTTGCAGTAAATTGTCTGATCACAAAAAACTATCTTTTCAGTCAACACATGTCCTTTTTTAAAAACTTCCTGCAGTGTACAGTTTTCCCTGAGAGCAAGACGCAATTACAATATTAGCCTAATAAATTGGGAAAAAGGAATCAGAGAAGTCATCCTGCACAATTAAAGCTACGACAAGAAAAGTTGTTGATTTCAGACCTTTTCATTATGTCCAATAATTAAAATGGACACTGTTTTAGTTTGGATTTTAAGATTGTTATAAGTGCAACAGCTTGCATTTTCAATTGCAAAAATAAAAAATAAAGTCAAATTTCAAATTACTGCTTAGTAAACAATAGGCTTGTTAGCTTAACAGCAAAATGCATTTTTTATGTATAAACCTATTAAGCATGTTAGTCTTGTGTCTCCTTGATAAAAATCTAGTGAACATTTGATACATTTGCGACCCTTTAAAGATTTGTGGTGTTTATTATTGCTTTGTGTCATACAGCATAAGCTTTGATAAGGAATTAATACTACATAATTAAAATAGTAATTCATATTTATAATTACACCTCAAATATTACGAATGTCTAGCTTACACATTGAAGAATAAAAAACACCTGTATAAATATATTAAACGCATATTTTAACAGCAAATAAAAAACTGTAGTGCAATTAAAATGATTAAAACCTATAAGTGCATTTTTATTTACATGTAAGCAGTGTCTAATTGCTAATGTAAATGAATTGATTGTGTGACAATATATATATATATTTTTTGTTGTTAGAGAAATGGTGGAAGCTATTTTTTTAATTAAGCCTTTGTGACAGTTTAGGGTTTTCTTGCACCCTTGTTCCCTCAGACCACTCGTCAGACACTAGGTAAAAGTCCAAATAATTATTATTTATTATAATAATAACTGCACAAAGCACCCTCCACTCCCAAATACTCCAATAATCAAATACACAATACTCCAATAAACAAATCCTCCAATCTCCCAGACGCTTAGCCACCCTGCCTCCCAACTCAGCTCGTCCGTCTGGGATTTCCCACAGTCCTTTATAGTCCTTGACCCGGAAGTGTTTGTCCCTCAGTCCATGTGATTATCCAACACTTCCGGGTCAGGTAAAAACTTGAAGTATATCATTTCTTCCATTCCCGTGACTTGGAAATACTTCCGGGCTGTACAGAAAATATAAATCCCTGGGCCTCCCTGCAGCGACTCCTGGCGGCCCCCATGGTATCCAGCAGGGCTGTGTATTATGACTCCACTGCCCATGATTCCCTGCTGGCATTCAGGGCACCTCTATGCTGCAAGGAGGGCTCCATCTAGCGGTCTGGGGGTATTGGCCGGGATGAATGGCCAGGCATATCTCACACCTTGTTTCAGATATGTTCAGTACAGAAACAAATAGCAATATGACAGGTTGTACTGATAAAATGCAATTTATTTTCTTTTATTCCATATGTATTATGTATACTGTAACAGATAGGGGGCAGTATCACTCCCTTGAACCCTTGTCCAAGACTCCAGACACCAGGAAAAAGTCCAAATGTTGACTTTATTAATCTTCCACAGTGCACAAAGCACCCTCTCCTCCATTATACTCATAGAAATCAATAATCACAAATACAAATACAATCCTCCACTCCCAGAGGCGTTGCCACCCTTCCACCCAGCTCAGCTCGCCGTCTGGGAGCTCCCACTGTCCTTTTATACAGGGTCAGGTACAAGTCCTTTTCATTACCCCGGAAATACGTCACTTCTGTTGCCGCTCTTCCTATGACGCACTTCCAGGTTATAGGGCACATATGATTCTTCGGTCCTCCCTGCAGGTCCATCTTGCGGCCCCTGTGGTATCCAGCAGGGCCGTGTAAAAAAAAACTACATAGTCCGTGATTCCCTGCTGATCTTCGGGGCACCTCGATACTGCAAGGAGGGCTCCATCTGGTGGCCTGGGGGTATTGGCCCGGGATGACATGCCGGCCATATACCACAATACATATATTTTTTGTATTAGTTAATAAGTATGTATTTAAAGGAAATTTTATTTATTTTAGTATTTTTATAGATACTGAGCAGTTAGCCTACAGAATTTATTTAATTTAATTAAAATTAAGCAGTTAAATCCGGTGGTCTACAGTTAATTATAAAAATACACTTTAATATAAAGCATAAGGCTTCTAGTTATGCAGGAGTTTAATACAAAAAGTTTTTTAAAGGAGTAAAAGAAAAAAAATTGAAATAGGCCAAGTAACATGAATTCGGTGATCTGTATAAGCCTTAAAAAAACTAGTTTGGCGCATCAATAACAAATATAATATTTTTAATATTTGATTCTTTACCGGTGGTTGTAGACCTCTAAGCTAAGAGCAACTCCCCGAAGGTTAAAAGTTATAAATTTCAAATATGACCATGTGGAGTATCATTTCAGACTATTTCAAGATCGGTGATTATGAATATGATGTTTTGGGGTTTTTTTTGATGCTTTACTAAGGATTTAGCCCTTTTTGAACCTCTTTCAGATGATGAAAAATGACAAATTTCTATCGCAATTCAGAATATTTAGACTTCAAAAATGTAAATTGCAGAATACATTTTATAATTTCAAATATTCCTATTAATTATGTAAAGTACTTCCACTTCATGAAGTAAATCATTACATTTCTTATGAAAACACCAAATTAGGGAAACTTAAACTAATTCAGATTTTTTACAGGTTAGTTTACTGTTTTATATTTAGCATGCATTTGGTCACTTCAACATGTATAATTTGTAACAAAATATTTTCTTAATTTTACAAGTCAGCAAACAGATCCTGAGTAGTCAGTGCAAGCTATTGAAACCCCAGACCACCTGCCCTCAGCTTGTACATGGAGTGTGCTAACTGTAAAAACAGCAGTGCAGCAGTCTGAGCAAACCTCTACACATCACACACATCCCTGTTATTAAATAATTAATAATGAAAAATGTTAAATGCTACTACTCTCTATACAGTTAACCCAACCCCAGAAGTCCATGCATTCATTTTCTGACTTGTTTAAAAAATGAGAAAGTGATAATTTTGCCACAATTAAAATACGAATTCTAACAAACTAAAAAAAACTATTTTCTGTCACTTAAAAATCATTGCTAGCACTTGTGAACTTTTTCATAATTTCCTTATGATGACAGCATCATAAATGGAGCGATGGACAGCCATGATATTTATGATGATGTAAAATATGCAGCATTACAGTTATGACTATCTTCTTCTCTCCTATGGAAGTATCAAACTCTGCTCATGACTGACTTTTCATTGAGTCTCTGTGCCTGAATCAATACACTGAGAAGCTAAAATGTGTGTCTTTCACTTTTATACAGATCACTTTTTTGTTTAATGCATCAGCCAATCAACCTTTCCACAACACCACTGAAAAAATTAAAGAGTATTGTCACAGAACCTTTTCAAACATGCCACTTAGTCAATATTTTTTAGCTGTAAAAAGCAGACCAACTGCATAGGACATAGCATAGTATTAAAAACCCTGAATAATCCATATCACAATCCAGAAACTGAGTTAAATTATGAAAGCCGAATAAGCAAGTCAAGTAGGATTTGCTTTGCTCACATATCCCAAAATGGACAGATGTGAGTAGGATCTAAATTAAGTACGCTCTTGAAGAGAAAAAGAGATTAAAAAAACACAACAGGACCTAACCCACCTTAGTGTTATGTTTTCTGCAAAATGATACATTTTTATCAAAAAGAAAAAAAATTAAATATGTTAATACCAAAACCAGAGAGAGGCAGCAGTGCTAACTATTATGCCACCGTGCCATTAACAATCAATATTTAATTAAACAAAACATCCAATCTTGTCAAAGTGCTTAAAAACTGACTTTCTGGGAAAACTCTTTTTAAAAATCAAATTAGATTAGCAGATAATAAAGAGGTAACATAACATTTTCAAAAAAGTTAGTCTAATTCAGGGTCATGAGGTTTGCAGCCTATCCTGGCAACATGAGATATAAGAAATACACACATCCTTATTATGGTACCTGTCCATTGCATCCCACAGATTCACGCCCTCTTAGAGGGTAATTTTAGAACCCTCAATTATCCTAACACATGAATTATTAAAATATAGAAAGAAACCTGAAAACCAGGAGAAAAAGCCACACTGACAGAGAGAGGACCTTCAAACTACACACAGACCAGCTATAGGATTCATGAGGCAGCAACACTTCCTCTTTGCCATCATGATACTTTTAATAGTGAAGAGATAAGAACATAATTTATGACTTATTAAAACATAAAGTACTTGAGTGAACTGTAGTAGTATCAGGCAGTGAATTGTAATCTAGTTAAGTAGCTATTATTTGTCAGTGCTTAAAAAGGTAAACTTGCTATATTAGTAATTAAGAATAACTTCATTTGGATGAATCACGCTGTAACACTGTAAGACTGGGTGCTATAAAATGTGAATGTTTGTATAGAGTATATAGAGGACACTTTTCATTACAAATAGAGGAACCTTACTTTCTGTACTTACGGTATACAATAATTTACATCAAATAATAATCCAGATTAAAACTATGATTTTCAGAAAGATATTTATTCTGAGCAACTGTGTTGTAAATAAATGAAAATGGCAGCCATTAATACTACTGCATTTGAAATCACAGGCATCCTTTCGATGATAGGACCACTTGTTTGTTCAAGTATTCCATAGGTTTCCAACTCACTCAGTGTTTAATTCAATATTCAACATGCTGCCTTCATCCTCCCCTCTCACCTTGAGATCATCTCTAGTGTGTGTAGAAGGGTGTGTTTTTCAGCAGCCATATATGACACATGACCAGGGGAAAGTTGGGCACAGTGAGATTGAGCAAAACTCTGAAGACTGAGTCAGTCTTCAGTGTCTTCTGTCAAATTGTCACTGTAATATTTCAAGCTAGATATTTATCTAAAATGGCAGAGTAGAGTGCTATGCACAATGAAGTGTGTTAATATTAAATAACACCAGGGACATGTGCTGCCAGTTAAAGCTATTTTTACAGTCAAAAAAACTAAGTGTTCAGGAAAGATACAACTGTAGGCATTAACCCAACATATTTCAATTATGTAAAGCTTTTCTAAATATTACCTTGTGATCTCAAAAATATTTCTTTGTTACAGAAGGATAAAATAGTACAAGGACAATATTAATTATTTTCAAACTCAACCATTGCATATTCCATAAACCTTTTATAATACATTATACATTATTACATACTGTATTTGTCTGTGTGTGTTTGTGTAGTCAGCCTAATTAGCAGATTTGTGCTAAAGGTCGCTGTGAGCTGGAAGCCTCACTTGGCTGTAGACCATTTTGAAACTGAAGGTTCTTTACCTGCCTGTGACCTTTCATTACAAATATGGCTAATATTTGTTTATTGGCTATAATCTACATTTAAAATGTATAATCATTTTATTTTTATAAAAAAAACTCAATTTCTTAATAGTATAGTTAGAAAAATACAGGTATATATTTAAAGAAATGATTAAACAAATATATTTAATGTTCCATGATTACGGTGACATCTAGTAATTTGCTGTAATCACACGATAAATTATAGTTTTTAGTTTATAGTTTTGAAGGTGAATGTACTGTAAAATAAATAACATGCTATGTAAAAGAAAAACCCACTTTGTTAAAAGAATAGCATTTTTTTCTTTTAGATGACAAGGAAGTGGTAATGTTAGAGTTCTGGTGGCCTTTTCAAAAATTAGGATGGGAAAAAGAAGAGACATTCGAGATATATATATATATATATATTGTGGCATCGCCCAGGAGGACCGGAGGAGGGCTTGTACCTCCTCCAGACCGCGAGGAGGCGATCGCCCTGGTTATGTTGGGGGCCACAGGTAGAGGACTTGGAAGCCCAGCCCTGTAGAGACCCGTGGCCACTGCCAGGCGGCGCCCGGTGCCTGAACAACCCTGGGGAGAAGACAGGGGACACCCGGAGGGCTTCCGGGTGCGCAGCCCGCCCTTCCGCCACACTGGGGTGTGTCTGCGGAGAAGTGCCGGGAAGCAGCTGGAGCCCATCTTATTTAAGGGGCCGCCTCCTTTCAGTCGAGAGCGGAAGTCGGGTGGAAGAGAGACGGAGCTGGAGAGAGGACTGGAGGCGGCCAGAAGGGCATAAAGGACTGTGTGAGAGGCCCGGACTTTGGGGGGAATCGGTGCTGGAGGCACTGGCGTTGTGCACAGGAACTGTAAATATTGTAAATAAAGGGTGTGTTGGGTGAACTAATGATGTCTGTCTGTCTGTGTCCGGGTTCAAGTTCACTATATATATATATATATATATATATATATATATATATATATATATATATATATATATAAAATATATATATAATAAAAAATCCTGGAAAGGAAAAGCAGGTTGATGATACGTGATCTTCTCAGAAGTTCTCGGAAGACACTTAAAAGACCCGCATGACGCAAACAATATCAAATAACACTCAGACGTGTAAAGGCATGTAGCACACATAGATCCATATAAAGCATATAAGGACAATGCATTCTAGATGAAACATCAACGAAAGAAGAAGAAAGAGCAGCATGGAGAAAAGAGACCCAAAAGTGGTGGAGAGAAAAAAAGACAAATAGGTTATGAAAGCAGTGGAATTTGAAAGGCTCAAACAAACAATGTTGCGATATACATGCAGAGAAAGGTAAAGAATATGAAAGCAGTAAAATTCGAAAGTATTGTAGAGTCCCAGCCAGGTTGAAGCCTTTTTTGTTTTAAGTGACTGTGAGGTCCGATTTAGGGAGGGTAGAGTACAGCAAGGAAGACTGATAGCAGCACGACGGCACCTCCTTAGCATGCGTTCAGCCACCCCCCAAACAACGAGAGCAGCATTATACGTCCTGAAAAAGAGAAAGGACAAGTATTGTGTTAGAACGTCATGCAAGACAAGACAGTGAGACATAATTTAAAACAAGTCCACATGCATCTAACCTAGCAGTTGTTGGATTGCTGCTGGCAGACACGCTTCATATGTTCCCAGCTCTTAAAACAACAACAAGAGACAAGCAGAACAGGCAGCTCGCCAGCAGCAAAAAGCCTGCAGATGATCAGAATGCTTCTCCTTAGTGTGTGTTCAGCCAAACTAACCCTTGCACCTTCCCACCCCCTTCACAACGCGAGTGACAGAGATGCAAACTGGCACAAGGACAGCTGCTGTACAGGCTTTGAAATGATCGGGCAGAGAGACAAGCAGAACAGGCAGCTCGCCAGCAGCAGAAAGACAGCAGGTGATCCAACGGCATCTCCTTAGCATGCATTCAGCTGCACCCCCTTCACAATGCGAGCAGCATTATACATCCTGCAAGAAAGAGATGTAACCACGCCCGGGGCCGGAAATAAAGTATTGTTTTTAGAAAAGATTTAAAATAAAAGTGAAAATAATGCATATGTAATAATTCCCATGAAACTAACAATCTTTTTAAATTGTATATCCGGTAAACCAAACCCGGGGGTGGGCAAGCAGGGGGCAGAGCCCCCTAGTTAATAATAAAGATAACAAATCTGCCATAGCAAAAAACCTCTGACAACAATTTAATGGTTTACATTGCTACAACAATCAAATCACCTAGGCAGTGTGCAGAAGTAATTAAAAAGGAGAAAATAATATTTTTTTGCAAAACCCATGGAATATAAATCAACGGAGCCCCGCAGTATACGTGTATATATATATATATATATATTGTGACAGATTAAGAGCTTGCTCGCACCCTTGTACCCTCGGACCACACGTCAGACACCAGATAAAAGTCCAAATAATTATTTATTATAATAATAAAGTGCACAAAGCACGCTCCTCTCCACAATTCTCAAATGAACAATACAATAATCCAATAAACCAATCCTCCACTCCCAGACGCTTAGCCACCCTGCCTCCCAACTCAGCTCGCCGTCTGGGAGCTCCCATAGTCCTTTTATATCCCCCGACCCGGAAGTGTTCCCAATCCAACAGTCCATAAGTCCTTATTCCTTCCGGGTCAGGATAAACAATGCTTTTTCTCACCCCAGAAGCCCGTCGCTCTTCCTGTGACGAACTTCCGGGTCATAGGGCACGAAGAACTCTTCGGTCCTCCCTGCAGCTCCCTCTCGTGGCCCCCATGGCATCCAGCAGGCGGTGCATAAAACTCCATTGTCCATGATGCCCTGCTGGTTTTCTGGGGACCTCCATTCTGCAAGGAGGGCTCCCCCTGGCGGCTTGGGGGAATTGACCGGGATAAACAGCCGGCCATCCTCCACAATATATATATATATATATATATATATATATATATATATATATATATATATGTATGTGTGTGTGTATATTTTATGTTCTGAATATTTTTTTCACAACCCTTAAAAAGAAGTTGAAAAGCTCCACACTCCATATGATGCACAGTTTTACTTCTTGAGGATGTAGAGAATAACTTAAAATTAATGAAATCTAAAAAGTATTTTAATTAGAAACTAGTGAACAAAGCAAAATTATTATGTAAAAGCAGTAGTGTTGAAGACCTGCATAGCATCCACTCTGTGTCCCAATCTGCCCTAAGATAAGGAAATTTCACACCATCTATACGTCCTCTTCTTCGTTGGCTGTTCTAATGGCATCCCCATTCACCTCTCACGGCATAGTTAGGTAAAAGTGAAAATTGGCAGCCCCCCAGCACTTTATTGTGACAGTGACAGCAAGTTTCCATATGGCTGTGCCTATACCTTGAATTCCACCATACACTGAGTTTGCTGATGTACTGCTTTGAGTTGATCTTTGGCTGCCATCTGGAGGTTAGTTATAGATGTCAACAGCTACGCAGTAGTTACCCATCACCATTTCTTGCCTTCTGACACAGTACCAAATTTGCCCGCAGATGAAGTCTTCCTGATACTCCATGATCACTATGCCACAATATCTGTGAAAGTCCTTAGTGGTTGCTAATCACCTGTGCATTCTCTGCAGCAACCTATTATAGCAGATTTGATTGGGCTGTGAGAGGCTTTCATTGTGAAGTAACATCAGTTACACCCAAAATGATTTAACAAGTAATGTGAGAGTGTTAGGTGCATGAGGAGGAGACTGGAAACACAGACACAGAATTCAACAGATATTCTTCAGAAGGAGGTTTTCTTTATTGCAGAGGTAGTGTCTCTCCCAAGATGTATAAGCCCCCAATTTTTGTCCCTCCTTTTTCTTTTCTGCTGCTTTTCTCCATAACTAATTACAACACAGATTCTTCAGAACTGTTAAAGAACATAGAAGTAAATTATTATCAACTAAGAATTTATAATTATTTAAAGCACTGATAATTTACATTTTCTGAATTTATCTGTATAAAATTATCATAAGTGCATTTCATCTTGAAAATTCATATAATCTCAAGTATAAATCTTAGTATACTAAATGTTCAAAGAATTGTCAGGACTTGAATGAAATGTGCTGTATTGCTGCAGTTGGCTGGAGAGGTAGTCAATTTAAGAAGCAGTGAGTGGGTCAAGGAGCATAAAGATTATAAGGATTTACAAAGGTGTAACTTTAGTTACAATGTATTTCGGTAACCCCTAGTTAACAACTGATGATAATATCATGTTTACAATGTTTTTAGTGTTATAAATCACCCCAGATCAGCATAAATTATGAAACCTGTGTGTTAGGTGGTTGCCAAAATCTTTAAATTCACAGTAAAATGTACTGTCCCAATCTGACCCCAGTAATGCAGCTATATTTATGATGTTATTTCTGAGCAACAGATATTCAAAACATATTGAGAAAAACGGAACATGTGGATGTGTGAAGGGCAATCAAAACCACATGTACTTGACTTATTTTTTAACTCTAAGCATGACTTTAATACTAGAGGTTTGCTGTAAGGACATGCTTATCTACTGCTCTGCAAACTATAGCTGATAATGAGTATTACATATTTGTTAGTTAAATTTATTTGGGCAAACAGTAGTGAGTGTATTCAGTTTATTCTGTTACAACATTAATTATGATTTATCAAATTATGAATAATTTTAGAGGGCTCTGACAAGTATGCAAAATTCCTATATACTCAATGTTAAAAGAAAATGATTGTTATCTTTCAGAATGTCAGAGTATAAGATGAATAAAAGGCCATATTCACATTGCAAGCTGCATTGCTCAATTACAATTTTTTGCTCAGATCGCATTTGCCTATCTTGACAGTTCACATTCATACAGTAAGTACAAGAGTCCTTTATCTAACTGTAGTCTGAACACATCTGTCCTTTAAATGTGCACATTGATATGTTTGTGCACGAGTCATCTTCACCATAAAATACAAAAACCATCATATTTGAGAGACAACTCATGGTATTAAAAATCAACAAAATGGACACGGTAATAGCTAGTGTATGCATCTTATTTTGCTGTGGAGGATGGCAAAGAGTTTGTCAGCTGTACCTGATTAGGTCGAGAAAGCGAAAAAAACCCAGACAGCTAACTTTTGCTGTTTTTGTAGCTATTGCTGGCACAGCTACACCAAGAGACAGCAGCAAGAGCTATTGTCCCAGCTATAGCTCTCCTCCGTTGTTGTTTTGCCACACTGCAAGTGATGGCTGATGTTGACATGTGTTAGGCAAAAAAAACACATGAATTCCGATCTGACCATTCCTGTTCATGTCGCATGGCCATGAATTGATTACATATCCGATCTATGACCGCATATGAAAGAGAAACAAATCTGATTTGAATGGATCAGATTTCTATGTTGACACAGCCATGAAAACATTAGATTTATGTCACATTAAGGCAAAAAATCAGATAATGTGAACATAGCCTAAAACTACTTGGTTTGTATCAGAAACTATAAGGATGTCGGCACTGAAAACAGTCATATAGCATGAACATCATCAATAGTTGCTGGAAGTCCTAGTAGTTAGACTTTCATTTCACAATACAACTGTAAGCTATTTTTTGCTTTAAGCTATTTTCAGATGGTGTTTTTTTCTACGTTTAATTTCATTTCAATTACAGTGATAACATTAATATCCGATATTTTTGTGTCTTCTGTTACATTTTATTCTTTCAGCTGGAACAATTTTGGAACAAACAGGAAGGTTTGAATAACATTTTATTTATTGTAAATTATAGGAGAAAGAAACAAAATATAAACTCATTAAAATTAATCACAAAAAGCATGGCAGGTTCAAAATGCTATGTGAAAACTGTTTTTAAACAAAAATTGCTAATTATGAAAGTTGGGATGGTATAAGTTTGCAGATTGTTTTCTGATGATGACATATTGATCAATACATAAATAGCTACATGAAAATGCAGAGTCATTTTACATATTCATTTTTCAAACATGACATTTCCAATATAGAATCATGTGGTGTCTATCCTAGCGACACTGGGCTGAAATCAGGAACCAGACCCAGATGGGCTGCAGGCCAGACTCTCGCTTAATCCGATCCACAGTTATTCACAACTAACCAGTTTAGAGTTGCTCATCAATCTAGTGGATGAGAAAGTAGGAGTAAACCAGCAAAACTGGAAATAACCAATGCGGAAGTGAAGAATGCCAAGTTGATATTGAACTGATAACTACTATAATGTGAGACAGCAACGGTCACCATTGCACCACCATACCACCTCTTGCCTTATGCAGTTTTCTATTAAATGGTACTTAAATGAATAAAACTAATAAAAGTTTATCTTTGTTCGTACAATCACTTTCAAATCTATTAAACATCATTCCTTATATACAGTACGTAAAGTCATGTCTGCGATTCAGAACACACTATCATATACATATTCCCTATGACCCCACACTGTATTCTTTTCACATTAGCAATTATGCTTTGACACTGGAATCTCATTCTAGCACTTCTAGATGATAATTGTGGCTATTTTTTGGCATTAACTATCCATATTATACATTAAATTATAAATGCTGTGTTTTACCAAATACTGTACACATTAACATAATAGTTTCATATTGTATATTAAGTGAGTTCTAGTTGAAAGTGACTGTGTTGTTAGTCATGTTATCAATAAATTTGGCGTTATCAGTAAATTAAATAAATATGTTCAGTAACTCAATTTTCTTTATTGGAAGGTCCAGATTTCAATATCCTGAATAATGAAATCCTCTTCCCTGGAAAGTGGCTGGTTTCCAAATGTTTTGCACATATGGCTTCTCCCATGATAAAGATCTCCATCTACCCACAGACCAAATGCTCCCTCACCACCACCAAAGCCTATGGAGTCTGTATCCCCCTTTATAAAGAACATGTTGTCCTTAGTCCACTTAAATACTTTAAACTCAGGAGAAAAGGTAAATAGAAAAGTTTCTCCCGTTCCATAGTAGGACGTTTGAACCTTAAAAGGTTCAGATGCTACAGCACCAAATATCTCTCCATTACTGTTTTTTATAACCATTAAAACTGGTGAGTTCTGATCTGCCATTGCCCGGTAGAGTGTTTTTATGC
This sequence comes from Polypterus senegalus, assembly GCF_016835505.1. Lineage (NCBI taxonomy): Eukaryota > Metazoa > Chordata > Cladistia > Polypteriformes > Polypteridae > Polypterus > Polypterus senegalus. Next base: position 69,311,195 of record NC_053168.1, on the reverse strand, counting down.
TCATGCCATGTTTTGAAGCACTGAATGTCAGAGTCCAGAGGTAACCAACTGTCCTTGGTGGAAGATGCTTAGCAAGTATTTCAATTTGTTCTGGCAAAAGAAGGTTGCTTGGTTCACTAAGACTTGGTCTTGACATATCTGTTTCCAAATCTGTCTTAATAGGCTGCCCATACGTTGAATTCACATCTTTTTTTGAAGTTTTCATGATCTTCTTTAACTGAGTGAGATGGTGCAGTTCTTCTTTCACTATGATAAAATATCCTTTGCAAGATAAACATAAAAGTTATTTTTATACCTTCACACACAGCTCATTAGTATCTACTCAACCATGTTAGTGATTATTAGACAATGCTGCCAAGAGAGGTGTGGTTTGTTGGTGTTTTACAATAGAACTTAACAAACAGGCAACTAACTCCACACCAAAGTATTATTCCTGCTGAAATTGTTTAAAAATAAAATCTGGAATCATCATCAAAATACCAAAAACTTCTATCATATTTAATTGTATTCTCAACTTACATTGATGAAAACATGAAGCACCTTCAGTCTTCATTAATCCCAAAATTAATCAGGTATTGCTCCTTTTTCTTTCCTATTCAAGTAGTGCATCTTCATCCCGGTGACATAATGTATAGCAAACAGAACCTTGAAAAACAACTCCAGTTTAAAATTCAGCCATGGGATCACATCTATACACTTGAATATACATTATACATCAGCATTTTATTTGCTTTTTTACTACTTCTGGCGGTGACTGTGTGATTTTTATTGTATTTTGTTCTGAATGTGTTTCATTGTTCCATAAGATAATGCTTACTGAATACTAATTTAAATTGCTATTTTTTGCAGCATAATGATGTGGATTGGAGCACTGCACTTTTTATATATACTACAAACCATCGTTAAGCTTTACAAGGCCATCAAAATAAAACACTTTCTAAAATTTAAATAACACAAATCATCTCAGCAACAGGATCTGGAAAGGAACAAAGCTTTTCATGCACCATATATATACACGTATATATAAAACATCATGCAGGACAGGAATCAGGCTATCAAATGCTTTCAAGAATTTGTTACCGATGAGAACACCCGAGCTTTGTCCAGTATAATGGATGGTGCCCAGGAGTTGATTACTCCTGGAACATAAATATACTATAAAAAAGGTCAGCCAGGAGTGATGGGAATCTCCACAAGTCTCTCCCAAGCAAATACTATGTACTGTGCTCCCAAATATAATATAAAGATGTTCTGCGAATGGCCTACACCTTAAAAGACCACTTGGAGTTAAGGATTGGAGGGGCAGGTATGGTGGCTATTGGAATTCTAGTGTCGCAGCTTGAAAATTGAAAGCCTTTTCCAAAGCTCATTGTGCTCAGGGCCTACATAAGAAGGCAGTAGGGCATTCAATCAAAGGCCTTTTCTGTGTCACTGCAGAGTGCAAACTAAAGAGAAAAACCTTAAATTATATTTTTAAATTAAACTTTTTTGTGATTCTGCAAGGTTTGCTGTGGCATTACCCACATTCTTTGCAATGGATTAATCTGTATAGTTTGTATATACAGTAGTTACTGCATTTAGAAAAGTAAGTAACTAACAAAAAAATTTTATGAATGAAAAAATTCGGACATGAGCATCAATAGGCTTTGTGCCATACGAACCAAGTTACCTGAGCTTTTTTATAACATTTCAGTAATTATTTACTGCTCTGATGCTGAACTTTCTGATCATAAAAGAGGTATTTAAGATAGAATTTGACAAGAAGAATTCATCATTAATTGCACAATTACAGTATTTGAGGGTTGTTCTAGAGTGCCTCTTTCTTTTGCACAATTTGGCTCAAAAACTAATCAGTGCATCGTCATCTCATAACAGGCTTAAGCTTTGAGTTTGGTATTTTTCCATCCAGCCATTTTAGCTCTAGACCATTCTCAAGAAACTGGGACACACAGACACACACCAATCATCAAGGTATCAATGTTTTCAGTATCAGGGGACCCTAAAACATTGAGATCAGTCGAAACCAGAGATCAAAATATTTTACGAATCTAAAACAACTCCTCCATAGACAATAAGTTATGATGGGGGAGAGCGCAAAGCAAAAATGTTTAAATATATATCTTGTGATAGATAGCCGGGAACCCTGCCCCGCTGGGATGCCTG